>NW_017307065.1:726028-773260 GCF_000935625.1 Nanorana parkeri | reverse complement strand
AACTTACCTTCTTCTTGCAGTCGTCAGGCATTTTTTTCTTCCTTAGCAGGGGGGGCGGCGACATTGATTTGCATATGAATTAGCCGCGATATTTACATATGAATGGGCCGCGGCTTATTGATATGCAATTCACCGCGGCCCATTCATATGTAAATATCGGGGCAGGGGACAGGAACAGCGCCGGGCATCACTGGCAGCTCCGGAGAGGAGAGCACAGAGTAGAGACTAGAGAGAGCGGGGTGAGGAAGTGTTTTTTTGGCCTCCCCCACCAGCTCCCTCTAGTGTCTACTGTATAGTAGTGACGGCTCTGCTAAGAGCCGACCATCAGGCATAGCAAACCGGCCCAAACACAATCAGGTTGATTGTGTTCTGGCCGGCCCGGCCCACCGGGCAAGTGCCCGGTTTGCCCTATGGCCAGTCCGGCCCTGATTCTAACCATTTCTTTTTTTATGCAAAACAACAAATGTTTTTTTGCTAGAGACACACTTTGAATACAATAAAAGGGTTCTTGGCTGAATTTTATCGAAGGTACTCTTCATGAGAAGTGCCAAAAGAGCTAGAAGTGGAGAGAAGACTGTCACCTCACACCATATGCTTTTGTCTTTGGCTGAGTTCTTTCATTGAGATCTTTCACTCAGATCTCCCTAGCTCTTAAAATGGCACACTGTTTGTCAGGGGTGACAAGGGAAAATGGGATTCAAATGCAATATAAAACAGTGATCATCTGAAAATTACACCAAATTAGACCAGCAACATCTCTTTTGTATTTAATGTGAAATTATATTGTTATATAATTAGCACAGAGTGATTTTTATGAATCTTTGTTTTCACAAAATATTTGCTTACAGTATTAGTATTGTAATTACATTGATCTAGAGATGTGTTTCTTGCTTTTGTTTCTATGGAAAACTTGCTTCTAAAGTACCATAAACAAGACAAGTCTGTCCATTTCTCAATTTAATTAGATAGCTCACTTTGGTGTGAGAGACACTTAAAACAGAACTATGTGGTAACCTTTTTATCCCATAGTTCTTTTAAGGGTCATATGAAGCCCAATTCTGAGGGATGAGCACACATGCAGTGTATGTGCCAGGAATCGATAGCATCAGGCCAATAAGGAAGTCCAGTTTTCGTAGCAGTCCAAGGTCGATACAGGTGGAGGGGGTTCTCATGCTGTTATACAAGCCAAGGTCAGTGTGGGCAGCTGCGGTTCAGAAACAATAAACAAGCAGGAATCGGGAGTCAGGAATACAGGAACAAGGGTCTGAATGCTGAAGAGTTAGGAAAGGTCTGGACTCTGGGAAGCTGACTAATAACTGAGCACTGTGCTCTCTGAGCAGCATTGCTTCATAGGAAAGGTGTGCTGATTAGCAACTATCAGAGAGGGTGTGGTGACAGGTTAGCATTCACACATCTCATCTAAAACAGATCTGTAGGAGAAGATTGAGAAGACACTGTGCCTTGTGGCTTCCATATTGGGCAGGCGGCCAGCTGCTGTTTGTGGTTTGGGAGAGTGGCACAGGCAGCTTTAGATCCCGCGAGGGGAGAGGTATAAGTGGCATCACACCTTATATACATTATATTGAGTTTCTGCTTTACAGGGGATGCAGTAGCTAAGAAAGCTGATAACACTGTTTGAGATATCAGTTCCGTGCACATAGTTACAAGGACACTAGTATTTTTGGGAGGATCCAGATTTATGTTGTGTTCTTGCAAAATTGTACTTAGCCTGAAAAAAGAAAAAAAACAATACAACCACCATATCTAAGGAATGGTAAGTTGTGATATTTTAAGTTTTTATTCTTGGGTTTAAAAATCATTTAATATTTTTACCGCAGTGGGCATAAGTACTCCTTCTGTGGCAGCAGAGCCATGTAATATGTTTCTGTTCATATTTTTTCAGCCAACCCCCAGCTGTCTAGTGAAAGTTGCTTGATCACTTCCACAAGCCTTGCAGAATGCTCCCCTCAGCTGCTGTGCTCCCACTCTCCACCACCACTGGAGATTATCCCGTGCCCCCCCCCACACAAATGGAGGAGAGACCAGCAGCACCGCTGATCTCTGCTTCTCTCTAAAGGTGGAAGTGATGTGTATCGCATCACTTCCGCCATTAGCAGTCATTTATCTGGCTGCTATAGGAGCTGGTGAAGCAGATCTCAGTACATGATCTCCTCGCCAGTCTCTGAATGCAGAAAGTGATGTATATTACATCACTTCCACATTCAGCTGTCATTCCCGGATAAAGAAACCGGAGAGATTCTGGTGAAGCAGTGTTCTGCTTCATCAGCTTCTTTGGGGTTCTTAGAGACCCCTGATGTTTCCATAAAGAGGACCTGTCATTGTATATTTGTTATCACATATGGGGGCTCGTTATCCCCCCTATGTGATAGCAATAAAATTAAGTCTAAATAAAGGTTTAAAAAAATTAGTCACATATTTTAATAAAACACCCCAAAAAATGTATGTCCCTCACCCCAGCATGCACGCACATATAAACATAAATATGTGTTGGGTGTGCCTACGTGCAAACAACAGTGATTACGCCGCACATGTTGCATATCACCACAAACATTGGTGTGAGAGCAATAATTCTAAGGCCATCGGTCACTGTTAAAACTAAACTGATGAGCAGTAAAAGCTTTTAAAGTGTTCCCTAGGGCCAATTTTAGGCATGGCAGGTTTTTTTTTTAGTTGCGATTTTGCGGCCACACACAACTTTAACCACTTGACGTCCACCCGTAGTAAAAAAACAGACGGCACTGCAGCATTTGCGGGTTGCCGTCTCCAGACGGCAATTTTTTTCTGTGGGCACGCACGGGCAGAAAAGACCCGACCATTGCACACACCCGTTACCGGGTGTTTCACATATAGGCGATTAGCCCGCCGATCGTCTATATGTGCTCGTTCGCGTGGGTCCTAGAGACCCGTTCATTTCAGTACAGCGCTGCATGACGGAATAAATGTCAGTCAAAGTACCGCAGCGCTGAATACTGAAAAATGGCCTGGATGGGAAGGGGGTTTAACACCGCGGATGTCAACTGGTTAAAGCTTGGCATCAAAGTACCACAGCGCTGAATACTGAAAAATTGCCCGGTCAGCATGTGGTTAAGCAATTTTCAGGCCTAAATTGTGCATTTTAACAAAAAAAATTAAAAGTTGAAAAAACGGCTCTAGCAAAATGATTAAAGGGTATGCACATCTAGAATGTATTTTATAGTATGTTTGCCATCATACCTATGTTTTGTTAAGCCATATGGCAGCCACTAATTGAGTTCTATGGTTTTTCCTGTTTACAATGACACAAAAGTTTTAATTCTAGTACAAAGCGTGGCAAATGTATATACAAATTAATTTATTTACCTTTTTTGTGTTTTATTTTCTTTTTAAGTTTACAATTTAAAAAAATAAATACAATGAACAAAAACATTTTTTTTCTGTATGAAAAGTATAAAAACATTTAAAAAAATCCTTTTAGATTTAGCGCCTTGGCTATTTTTATTGGCCGCCCCAGCGATGATGTGATGTGATTATGCATGCATGTACAATCAGGAGAAACTTGTGAGCAGACAAAGTAGAACTTTTTTTATGGCAGAAGAAACATGCGTAGTCTCTTCTGCAATATAAGTGGCAGGATTAATGGGTTATAAGACTGTCAAATGGGGGGCACAGGAAAACAAAAACTGTTGTATTAAAGTCCAACTTACATCTACTTAAAAAAGCTCACAGGTGGACTTTTCCATTTCCTGTAACAGGCCAAGTTGTTCAGCAAAGGACAGTTAGAGGGTTGTGAAAATACATATCACACTGGCAAGAGTGCTTACACCTATCAGCTTTTATTCATATGACTTAAACCCTTTTCACCGAAAGAAAAGAAAATGTTGCTGTGACTGCCTTAAAAGTTAGGCTTTGATTTGTTTGTCTTATACTTAAATTCCATTTAAAACTACATCTAAGACTACACAGTCCACACGGTGACAACATTGCCGAGTGAGTTCACTGCAAAATGAACAACATTGTTGCAGAAAGTGGGAAAAATAATTGATCTTTTGGCAGGATAAACAAGTAATAAAATGATATTAGAAGGGAAAGTAAAAAAAAAAAAAACTAGTCTGAGCAGTTCAACAGCAAATTAATATGTTAAAGGATCAAAATAAAACTAAATAGTTGTCCAACACAACACTGACTATAATGCAATGAGAACAGATATAAAAATCAAGCTCTGACTATAATTTTGTAAGGGCTTCATACATGTAGTTTTATATATTTTATTTGAAATTTAAAAAAATCCTCAGTGCTGTATCCAGAAAGCCAGCACACAAAACATAAATACTGTATATGTCAAGGCACATTGCTGCACCAAGGCACCTCTGCAAAGTGTCTTCCCTAATTTAAATATGCACAACAACAGAAGGTTGTCTCATTCTGCTTAATAATTTAATTGCCTTGAGTGAGTCTGGACCTCAAGCATGTTGCTGTGACTTTAAGGGGCTTGACCAATGATTGACCAAAGTTAACATGATTTTACACCATGCTATTTAAAAGGTTTATAAAATTGACTTAATAGTATTCTTACTTGGACCATGCATATAACTATAATTCAGTTGTACTCATACCATATATAACCATATATGTATATACAAATGATCAGGTGTGAACTAAACCTAATATAGGAAGGAAAGAGATTTTTTTTATAATTTAACATAACCCATTCAAATAAATAAATACTGTTCATATATGTGTGTGTGTGCATATGTACACACACACACACACACACACACACTATATTGCCAAAAGTATTGGGGCACCTGCCTTTACATGCACATAAACCTTAATGACATCCCAGTCTTAGTTAGTTCTTAGGGTTTTATATTGAGTTGGCCCACCCTTTGCAGCTATAAGCCCTCGTTTTACACCTGAACATTTTGTAGCGTGTTCTACGCTCGACGAACGCTCTACAAAACGCTCAAAAAAATCCCATTTGTATTCAATGGTCTCGCTCCCACCTTGGCGTATTTCCGCCCGTCCCTAACACGCTACAAAACGGCCCACGCCTGAAAAGGTACAGGTACTACTTTGGGCCGTTTTGTTGCGCGTTTCCATTGGGATACAGCCAAGTAGCCTTTGGAAACGCACGACGGTCACGCGACTTTTTTACCGCGAATCGCGGTAAAAAAACGCGCAACAGACACGCATATGCAATACGTCTAGGTGTGAACGAGACCTAACAGCTTTAACTCTTCTGTGAAGGGGCCATCCCAAAACTGTCCCCACAAAGTTGGGAGCACGACGTTATCCAAAATGTCTTGGTATGCTGATGCCTTAAGAGTTCCCTTCACTGGAACTAAGGGGCCAAGCCCAACCCCTGAAAAACAACCCCACACCATATTCCCCCTCCACCAAACTTTACAGTTGTCACAATGCAGTCAGGCAAGTACCGTTCTCCTGGCAACTGCCAAACCCTGACATGTCCATGGCCAGTAGGGATTGCCAGTAGGGATGAGCCGAACACCCCCGTGTTCGGTTCTAACTCGAACTTTCGAACATGGAAAAAGTTCTAATTCGAACTTAGAACTCAATGCAAGTCTATGGGGGTAGAACTCAGAAAATTAAATGTCCCCATTTTGAAGCCTTATATGCAATTAATTGGCCATAAAAAGTGTATGGGGAACCGGGTACTGCCCTGGGGGACATGTATCAATGAAAAAAACACTTTTAAAAAATACAATTTTTAAAGGAGCAGTGATTTAACATCATTTAAATGAAACATTAAAAATAAAAAATTTAGAACACGTCTCCACTTCTCTAGAGTCCAGTGGCAGCATACTTTACACCACTGCATCCAATGCTTTGCATTGCACTTGGTGATGTAAGGCTTGGGTGCAACTGCTCGGCCATGGGAACCTATTCCATGAAGCTCTCTATGCACTGTTGTTGTGCCAGTCTGAAGGCCACACAAAAGTTTGGCGGTCTCTAGCTATTGACTCTGCAGACAGTTGGCGACTTCTGTGCGCTTCAGCATGTGCTGACCCCACTCTGTCATTTTACGTGGCCTACAACTTCATGGCTGAGCACTTCATGGCATGGTTCGTCACTCCATAGAACACATCTCCACTTTTCTAGAGTCCATTGGCAGCATACTTTACACCACTGCATCCGACGCTTTGCATTGCACATGGTGATGTAAGGCTTGGGTGCAACTGCTCGGCCATGGAAATCCATTCCATGAAGCTCTCTATGCACTGTTGTTGTGCCAATCTGAAGGCCACATGAAGTTTGCAGGTCTGACGCTATTGACTCTGCAGACAGTTGGCGACCTCTGCGTAGTGTGCGCTTCAGCATGCGCTGACCCCGCTCTGTCATTTTGCGTGGCCTAATACTTCGTGGCTGAACTAGCAAAACTAGCGCCAGATAAGAACCTCCTTCAGCCACAAATTGAATCTTGTGTACCTGGCAGGCCACCCCGTTAAAGATGAGGGATTACACTGTGTGAAACATAAAAAAGAAAACATAAAAAAACAAGTTTATACACCTGTGGCGGTGATTGGAATCTCTATCTCTATCTCTAATCTCTCTCTCTCTCTCTCTCTCTCTCTCTCTCTCTCTCTCTCTCTCTCTCTCTCTCTCTCTCTCTCTCTCTCTCTCTCTATATAGAGAGAGAGAGAGCCATCCGACCAGGGGTGTACTAGGATGCCTGTGGTCTGTGGTTGGAGAGTGTGAAATACAAGCACTTAATACCCATTTGTGGGTTTATTACAGGTTTATTACACAACCTGCCCAAAAGAATCCTGTATTTTACTTGATTAAATCAACTCTTAATTTGCCGGCATTTACATAAACCATGGCTAAATATAAAGTATTCAGTAAACTAAATACCATCTGTCCCCAGGGACTCAGTTATTCCCTCAGGCACCTCCATCTTCCCTCTCATATAGTATAAAAAGGTGAATCCAGGTAGTTAGTCACAACCCAAACATCAAAGACACCCCTACTCATCCTATGAAAGTCACATGTCACTGCAGTGGCCAGAATGAGTGGGGTTGTTTAGTCTACTTAGACTGCATGTTTTCTGGAAAGAATGCATGTGCTTGATGATTATTGAGATTATGTAGGCACCAATATGCATGGGTGATGGAAGGGTTGACTTCAATTGCTGACCGACTGAAAATGCTAGTTCTCTGCTGGTCTCAGATTTCAGTTTTTTTCAGATTAATTGATCTGGAATTTGCATGCAGCAATTCAGGAGCAAACCTGGATCTGCATGCTTGCTTCTGGTAAATGTCTTAGGAGATTTTAAATCCATTGAATCAGCAGGCCAGTCGGGCCACTAACAATTTCAGTATTACAGGTCAGTAATGGCAGCCTACATATTTCCTCAAAAGACACATTTACTTTATCCTTTTTGCTGCCACCAATGTATGTCATACATCACTGGCAGCGGACCCATTTAAACTGACTCTCGATAGCTATAGCAACTCTGTTTACATGGGGAAAGCTGACTTTCGGCCTTACACTGAAAGCGATTCTGGCAGCATGTTGGGTGCACCTAAAACAAAAACGACAATCACACTACACAGGTCAGGTAGTGCTGGGTGCACCAGAGTAAGAACAATAATTCTAGGGCCAATATGCATTGAAAACTATACTGATAACCTGTAGGGACCTGTAATGAACAATTTGGGTGGTGTATTTTGTCGCCGTTTCACGGACCCACATTTTAAATGGACATGTTGTATATCTATTTACTCATTGTAACCTCATCTTTTATATTTCATTTTAAAAATGGGGTATTGTTTTTTCGGGCACTACAATTAACTTAAATTCATTTTTTACAAACTATTTGGATTTGATAAAGTCTTGCACTAATACTGTGAGACATAAAACTTTGCAACTGCCACAGATTTATTTTACGGGGTCTCTGCTTTCAGAAAATATATAATGCTTGGTGTTTTAAGTAAAGGTGCCCATACACTGCACGATTATCGTACAACAATCGCGGGAAATCCCGTGATCGTACGATAATTGCAAAGTGTATGGAAGGCGTGCAACCATTTCTACTGTACGGTCGCACGTCTTCCGTCGAACAAGCAGGCTGGAAAACCCGCCGGGAATCGTACGATTCTCGGCGAGTTAGTGGCCTGCGTGTTCGACAACTGCTGAACGGGCCGGTGTGCGCACGCGCACACTGCCTGTTTACAGTCATCGGAAGACAAAAGTCTTGCAAGAGTTGTAAAGTGTATGGCCACCTGAAGTTTCAAGCCTTAAATTTGGATTATATATCATGTGTTGAAAAATAGGCCTTGGCAGCGTAGGGGTTAAACATGACTACCCAATAATCTGTCACGGCTGAAATACTCCACAGTGAAGGAACATGTTTATATGCAGGCAATATTTAAGCAGCAGCTTTTGCAGTCCCAGTCTCTACACAAATGTCAGCTTTACCAGGCTTTGTTGGAATGTTAAAAATAGCAGTGCCATTGTCCCCTGAGGTAGCTGATCTTTGTACAGACATGAAGCTCTGCTAGCACAGTACTGCATGATCCTTGAAACCCATCTCCAGGCAAAAATAAAACTGACAAAAAATGAAACTTGAAATGTGATATGCAATAGTAAAGTGTGTAGCACTTCAAAGTAGGAAGCAGATCCTTACCTATATATAACGAGCAAATAGGGCTGCCCTAATGTACATGTACATAATAACAAATTACACAGCAACAAGGTTTTTTAAACAATACCGCACATTGATAAGATTCGTTTTTACATTTATATTGAAAAACATATTGAAAGGACTATTCATCCCCTTTTATTCTGCCGAGAACCAGTGGATGTGAGATGTGAATCATTCATTCAAGAGCTGTAATAATGATACTGTAGATAATTCAGAGGAAGAAATAAAGCTCAGTCAATCCTGGAACAGAACTATTATGTACAGATGTAGTGGAAATGTACTGAGACACTTCCCCGGATTGCACACTAACTAGATATACCAGTACCGTATCTTGCTATTGAAGAACAATTCATGTTGGCCAAACTGGATCTAATTTGTAAAAACTGGAGAAAACAGAAGCACAGCCAATCAAATTTCACGTCAACTTTGAGTACATGCTAGAAAATTAGCATTGTATTGGTTGGTATGGGCAACAACCCTGTATTTTTAATCAGCACCACTGATAAATGTTGCAATGGGAAAAATATTCCTTTTGCAAATAAATAATTCCTCTATAAAAGGATTGTGCTATAAAAAATGAAAACTAAGAATAGTAAATTAGTATATGGTTCAGTATTAATATTGTATCAATACTCCCTCCCTCATTTATTATTACACAGAAACATGAGATGGTAAATAGTATCTGTGTTATTTGTTCTCCCTTGCAACTAGAACAATGCAGGAATTACAGGATAAAGGTATTCCTTCTGTATCATAGAAATCATTTTGTGTGCATCAAATAGTTTGTAAAACAATGCAATACTAAATGTACATCCTTTATGAAATTGCAACATTGAATATGATGTGTTATGTTTAATCCTAGGTATGGCTACTGAGGCAATGGTTGGTACTTTTGTATTCTCGGCAAGCTCTGGTGGCCTACCGCAGAATGAGATAACATTTGCTGAAATTCTGAAAACACAAGGCTATTCTACTGCAATTATTGGTAAGTTTGAATGCTACATTACCCTTTACCATCCATGACAGTAAAACTTTACCCATGCTTATTTCTTGACTTTTAGTCCCATTTCACACATAGGCATTTTGTTGCTCAAAAGGTAAGTGCTACAAAACTCTTAGAGAAACTTTACCCACATCATCAAAATTACAACAAAGGCACCTTTAGAGATGTTTAGTAATGGCATTCTACAAACAGATACTTTTAGATAATTGTCAGCTTTTTATTCTTTGCCTACCTTATTTTTCTTTCTTCCTCAGTCTTCTCACAGTAGCCATTTTTACTAAGGGCAAATTAATATATCTCCCTTTTACTTCCTGGAACTTTTGCACATGCAAACAATTTGCACAAAAATATTTTTGGATAGAATAGGGAAGGGATATAACCTCTGTTAGGTGTTTCCTGTTGTGCATTGGCTCCATCGCCCAGGTAAAAAAAACAGCAGGTTTTTTTTACCTGGGCGAGAAGTGAGGGCAAATCTCCAACAGGGATCCATGCAGCAATAAAAACATGTTTTTTGCTAGTTTATGGGAAAGCTTGGACCCTCATCAGCTTTTTATTTGTCTATGTCTCAAGATTTTTGCCTCATTTCCCAATGACTCCCCAGTTAGACATTAGACAGCAATAAAAATGTGGCAGAGGTTTTAGTCTCCATTCACACCAGGGTGTTTGTAGCTCGTATTTTTCAGCACTGAAATCTCCACACAAGCCTGTGAAGTATGCACTTCTTTTTAGGAAGGCCAGCACAATGTGACCCTTTTTTCCTATTCCTAATAACGCTGATCTGCCCAAAAAAGAAGCTTGTATACATTTTTCCAGCAACTGGCTTTTGTCCTCAGTGTGACGCTGTGCTGAGACGTGAACGGGGACTATAGAAATCAATAGGATTTCTTGTGCAGAGCTTTTTTGTGCTAAAAAATATGAGCTACAAATGCTGTGTGAACGGGGACTTACTGTAATTATGCTGCACCTATGAGAGTGTTCCTACTAATAGCATCAGGAGTTTCTACATACAGTATGTTCTTGTGCATGGGAAGGTTTCTGTACACCTGACAAAGGGCTACAATGTAAGCCCTGAAACAGAAAGCTGTCGACATGTTTTAACACACTGTGAATGAAGTTCTTTTTTTTTCATCAAACTTCTGGTATTATCCTCTTAGCTGCATAGATAAGAGGGGTATATTTATGCTCAGAATTTTTCATGAGGCTTTCTGCTAGTGCTGGTAAACACAGTCATGAATGGAGTGATTTTTCTGAAACTACAAATGTTGCCATTGGACACTGTCAATTTGGCCTATTAAGTGGCAACGTTTGCTTAAATAATTAATGTGTGGATAGGAAGGGGTTGTATTTAGGCTAGCTTACTTTACTGAATGTATTGTACTTTGTGTTTTTGTGTATCTGATTGTTATTTGTGTGCAGTGTCACTTTGATTTTTTTTATATCCTTTTCTCATTTTGTATTCTGTCTGTAAACCAAAAAGACTGATGGGGTCCATATTCTGGCACAAGAGATGGTCCAGGACAGGATGGTTAAATGGAGCTTCTGTAAATCCAAATGAAAGCCCATTGCACACTTAAAAATAAAAATAACCTCCACTATGGACTCCAATGTGTTAGACTATAGGCTTAGTCTATACCCTGTGCTACCAAGGGAGTTAACACAGTTACTGTAGTTCCCACAAAGTTTAATAGTACAGTGTACATCTGTCATATATTCACCCTTTTTCCCTTAACCTTCCTGGCGGTAATCCCGAGTGTGGCTCTGGGTTAATTTTCAGTACCAAAAGCGGTAAGTCCGAGCCACACTCGGGATTACACTGTAACATTACTTACCTTGTCCATACAAGCCCCTCTGTGTCCTCAGGCTGATGCCGGCATCCGTCTTCCGGGTTCCTTCCCTGCGATTGTCGGCCTCGTGGGGGGGGGGGCGGAACCGGCGGGAAATTTGAAAGAAAAAAACATATAAAGAGAAAAAAATACTGAGATAATCAGACTGCCAGGGAGGTTAAACTATGGTCAAACCTTTTCTTTGGCTATAGTTTAGTAATGTCCTCCTGTAACCCAAAGTCAGCATATAATGGTCTACTGTCTGCTATATGCTAACAGCGCATAGCCGTGCTGCAGCCAGGAAAGACCCTGATTGACAGCTGGCTATGCTCTCTAGAGCCAGCTGTGCCCGCCCTCTTCCATATCTGTACCTTCAATGAGCAGTGGAGGAACAGAGAGGGGAGGGGAAATCTATGTGGGACTGCTCTCTGCAGTGGTTTGTGATCACCCAGTTCTCGAGCTTTAGCTACAGTTTTGCATGCTGGCTCTGGGAAGAGTACATTTTACTCTCCTAATAGTTCTCCTTTCAAGGGTTATCAATTTTGACAGTAAACATTGATATAAATACATGCCAGATAGAAGATTACTGATATTGTGGTGTACCATTCAGCAGGGTGGCAGTACGGATGATCCGTTTGCATCTAGTAATCGTGGCTGCAAGTTGCCTAAAAATGTTTTTATTTAACTTTTAAGTAGAGTTCAGTACAGTGGGACCTTCTATATTCTGCCAACAAGAAAGTGATACTCGATAGAGCTGTACAATAAAGGTACTTTAGGAATACATGAGCCTTTTTTTCTCTGCAATATCCTGAAGCCAACACAGTGAGAAACAAAATGTTTTGAATGCAGAGCACAGAGTGATAACTAATTTCTGCTATATTTGAAAGAGGTATTTGTTTGGAAGCAAAGCCACAGTATTTATATGTTTCTGATTCTCATCAGTTTGTCATCTAGTTTCTTATACTTTAAAATGAAAACTGCTTCTTAGTCATGTATATTTTATTTTCTAGGTACTGAACTGACATAATAACAATTTTATATTTGGTAATTTGAAAATTTACTGTTGAATATGTATGATACTGCTCAACATGGTTTGGAAGGCTGCTGTTGAATATGTATGATATTATTGAACGTGATGATGTATGATGTCTAGCTGTTGTGAACAGGATAATATTGAGCTGTTGTTGAGCTAGCTGAGAGAGCATACAGGGAGATCCTGTTGAATTGTCATGTTTTTCTCATGCCAGCCCATGCTGTTGTCTATACAAATGTAAAGCAACCCACTACATTCAGAAAAATTATTAACATTGGAATATGATTAATTAGCAGGAACTCTGAAGTTCCTACTCATACAGTCATCAGAAAAATTAAGTACACCCCACATGAATTGTTTTGTTTTTTCAACATATTTAAACAAGTAAACATTTATTCAAACAATGCCTACAGGTAAAAGTAATATAATTGACTAGCAACAAAGAAAAATGCCTTTGCAATACCTTATTCAACACAAATATCAATAGATGTAATGATGTACTGTGGGAAAAAAAAGTACACTCTTACTATAAAACGCTGGTGTTGTCCCTGGTGGCAAACATTACTTATTGTGGGCATTTTTATAACTGGCACACATTTTCTCATAACTGATCAGTGGATGTACATTTTTTTATAACTGCCCTCTAGTCTCTGACATTGACTCTGTGTCAATGCTTAGCGGGACTGATATGTCTGATATTGTGCCTTTAATAAATAAGGAAGATTTTAACTGGATCCAGAACTGTGTGCAAACACTTTTTTTCTACTGATTATGACAAAGGGCTGGTGGAAGCCTTGGTTGTGCATTGGTGTACCATGGAACTGCATTAGAGGAAGGAGGTAGAGCACTTTTCTGTTTGTCTTACTTTTTCTGTTACTGTGACCAAACTGGTCTATCTGTGATTGATCAGTCTTTAGCACGTTGTTCCAGAAGGCCTTGTCTTTGCATATATGTTCAATGGAGAACTAATCTTGCTCTCATGTTCTTTTTGGACACAAAGTCACCCCTCTCATGCAGGTTGAATGGTCCAATCTCTTTCTGATTGTAGATGCATGCACTTTGACCCCAACTGTTGCAAGAATTACCTCAACAACCCACAATGAACATTTGGGGTTCTCAGAGATCTTTTTAGCATTACATTATCGTGGGTTGAATTTGCTGGGCCGGTCAGTCCTAGACAAAATAGCAGCTGTTTGAAATCTATGCCACTTGTACATTATTTGCCAGACTCCTTGTCATCCACAACTTTTCTGAGAGCCTCAAAGAGCTCTATTGATCTTGGCATATTGACACCATGCAATAGCTCAGAGAATGCAAAACCCTATATGTCTTAGGTTTAAATAAGTCACCTGCATATCGACACATAATATGGAATTCTAATCTCATGGATGTAAAATAATGGTAAATATAGGGGTGTACTTACCTTTTTCATATGATGAATCTGCATTTTGGTTTATTTAGGTAATGAAAATGAATACACTATGTCACATTTAGGTGCCATTTGTATAATGTAGCTATTCCCTGGGTTCCCTAAAATCTAAGGCACTCTGATATGCAAACATCATATTGTTTCCTAAAATTGAAGGCTGGCTTACACCCTCCCACTTCCAGTGTAACTCCACTTTTGTTGAGGCAAAACAACCCTCTGGGTGATTAATGTACATTGAAAGGATTGTAATAAACTTTGTAGCATATTTCTACCTTTTGTTGTTCTGAAGAAAAAGCTGTTTGTTTCACTATGTCTTTTACAGACTGTCTCCTGAGTAGGAGGGTTTGTGATTAATGTACCAACCTGGTTAACTTTAGCAGTCTAATAAAAAAGATTGCAGGGTCTGCGTCCCTTTACAAGTAGGTAACCTTTAGCGAGTGTCTCCCCAAAAACAAAATTCCTATTGCAGTGGATGCCTGAAACTTGTATCTTAGTGCAGATGTGTGAGAAAATCAGAAAGCCAATTACACAAGCAGAAAATTATATTGCTGGTGGCATTAATGCCTCCAGGTTGCCATATTGCGTTGATTTTTAAAAAAAAACTGTTTTAGAAAATTACAGCTGCTTCAGATTATATATAAGATATTTCTATCAACATTAAATAAGGCTTGTGTTGCAAGTGTATACGCTATAGTGTTGTTGATAATAATAATTATAATTATTACCAAAAGTGGGGTTTTCCTTTAAGAAAGCACAGTCAGCATTTGATATACTGGAACACCCTAGATTTCAGAGGTTCAAGAGTTCATAAAAATGCATTTTAAAGGTAATAGCAGGAACCTGAAATCACCTGCTATTCAAATATGGTTTAATGTTTTCTGCATTTAAAAGAGTAGCTGTAAGGAACTGGTTATCACTACATATAGTCACTATTTGTCTAGGAAAGTATAAGTATAGGAAACCTCTGTCTTCTGCATTTGTTTATTATACCCACCTGAACAGTGGTTGTAACATGGTAATATACTGTGTATGTGTGTGTGTATGTGCTATAACCCGTTCGCTATCAGCTGCATTTCTAAAAAAAAAAATAAAACACAAAAGTCCTGGATGGTAGAGGTAGGAATGCAGAAGGAAACAACCTCATAATAAATTTTACTTATGTGTTAGATCATTGCAAACAGGATATAACAAAAGCAGAATGCAGGGGGCGTGGCCTGACGCGGAACCAAGATGGACGCTTAGCACCTCTCCTCAGACACCTGGGATCCCTTTTATACGCATTTAAGTGGGCTACTAGCACCTGCAGTTATGGGGAAAACATGGAAGAACACCCCAGCGACCAAAGCTCCAAGAGGGAACAGTTCTCAATTGGGTAGAAGCCTCCCGGAAATGTTCCGTTCGCGACCGTCGGAGGGCAGCGTGGAGAAAACGGCACCATCTTCTCCTGAGACGTACTCACCCAACAGCAGCCCAAGCAGGCAATCAATAGATGAACTAAACCACCCACATCCAGACCTACTAGCCATGATGGGACAGATGCCGCGCATGTTGGACCTCAACTCCATTGCCCTAGACATCAAATCCACGCTGTCGGCAGAGATATCGGAGCTCAAATCAGACCTTCGGTCACTGACGGGCCGCATTCAATCAATGGAAGAAGTTACTTCCCGCCATGCTGTGGCCCTAAGCTGTACTAGACAGGTCTCCGCTGAACACAATGCTCGTATGATGGAAATGCATCGCCATCTCGAGGACCTGGACAACCGGGGCCGCCGCCACAACCTGAGGGTGCGGGGTGTCCCGGAGATCATTGATGTGGATCAACTGGAAACAACACTATTGCACATATTCAATGACCTGCTAGATAGGCCGCCAAAAACGCCGGTCATCTTGGAGCGCTTCCACCGAGCCTTGCGCCCTAAAGGTCGAGACAACGATCCTCCAAGAGACATTGTATGCTGCCTAGTAGACTTTCGCCTAAAGGAAGACATCCTCCGCAGGGCCAGGGAACGTCCACGCATTATGTTTCAAGATGCGGAGATCAAGTTGTTCCAGGATCTTTTGCACATCACATTACAGCATAGGAGGACCCTCAGACCCTTACCGCAGGTCCTTCGATCCCGAGGCATAACTTACCGCTGGCGATTCCCGTTTGGCCTTGCGGCCTTATTCTCAGGCCACACTTTCATCCTTACGGTTCCGGCGGATCTGCAAAGGTTTTGTGACCAAATCGGTATCCCTCCCATGGACCTCCCAGAATGGTATGCGGAATTTCGCTTCCGAGACAAACACCTTCAACCCTCGCCTCTGAATTCGCCGAGTCGTCGGACGCCGCAAGCCATGGACCGGAGAGAAGCTGCCTCCCCACACCAGTAGCTCACCACTACACCCAAGAGCGGCATACCTCTCTCATCTCGTATCCATAGGCCTTCCTCACACAGCACCTGTTGTCCTCCGGACACTACCCTGCCAGAAACCAAGAACACCAGCGATCTCTCCTTCTGCGATGATCAGGTACTATAAGCATTCTTGCCTTTTGCCCCATGCCATCTTCCCCCCCCCCATGTGATTCGGGATCTACTCCCACCCGTTGGCTCCAGATATCCCCCATTTTCCCAGCCGCCCTCACCACGCATGGAAATTCCCCACTGTTGCGGCAGGCCTCCTCATCGGGATCGGGACTTCCCCCCATACAAATGATTACCTCACGGAGGAGGCTCACCGCTGCCTACTCTAGGGTAGATGATGCGGACTGGACATCCTGCAGGAAGGGCCTTGAAATCGCCGCCAGCCAGCCTCGTCCCTGATTGAGTACTTTGACTATATGGATCCCCTCCGTGAACGGTTGCCTTGCCCCCCCCCCTTGCACTGCCCTAACCCCTTTCCCCGGCGCTACTCATTAACCTCTGTTGGCTGGTTATGAAAGCACTTACAAAGAGACCCACCAACCTCCCATCCTACAGATCGAAGCAGTTATCGTAAGATGTAATATTTGAGGTCAAATTATATGCACTGTGGAGATGTTTGTTATACACCCTGAACCTCATGTGTAGGCAGTGCTTGCTTCGGGATTTGCTTGTTGGCGCTAGTATCGGAATGGACCTGGGAGGGGGTGGGAGGGATGCGGTCCGTTGGGCAAGGCTGGAGGTGTTGGGGGAGACTCTGGATGTTTTATGCTCGGCGTCACAGCCTTGCCTGACCGGATAGAGTCATCGGGACTAGAGCCTTTCACATCATCGCGAAAAGTTTATCTATAAAGGGACCCAATGCAATGTAGAGCTATGTAACATATTTCATGTTTGTGCTTTTGCAGTATACAGATCTAACATGTCTTTTGCAATGTCAAAATTTCAAATATAGAGCATCCAAACTAGCCCAGCGCAATGCCCCCATTGTGGGGGGGACGGGGGCGAGGGGAGGGGTCATGAAACGACGTGTGCCCTGGTGCGGCGTCACGCTCGCTGAGACGGTATTTTCCCACCCCAACACCGCAGCTCTAAACTACTTCCCTGGATCAAAAGGGAGGGGGGATTGCTGTCCGGAGGGCGGGAGGGAGGCTTCCTCGGGGGATCCGGCCAGTGCCTGGAACTCGACGCTCTGATACGCCTGAACGGACCTTACCGGCCAGGATGGGTCCCTTCCTCTAACCCTGGTATTACCACTGAACGGCATTACATTGCTGTTTCAGGTCGCCTTCCCTAGAATCACTCTTATAGCTCCTACTTACCGTGCTTCCCCTGGTGCTCCCCACCCCTCCCTTTCCTCCACCCCATCGTTTTGCCCAAAATTTCCCTGTTCAAACCTTCCAATACACCCTGAACCCGGAGATGAGGATGTGCAGCAACGGGTCCGCTATCGATATTGGCGCTCTAGGTAACATGCCAATATTATTTTCGTAACTGTTGTTAATCACACAATGTGCCTTTATGGTTTGCAGAGACTCACGGACTTATGTCATTACCCCCTGTATGTATGTACGTTGCTACAAAGTTGGTGCTCTGGCATAGTTGATACCTAAACCTCAACCTTGTTATAAGTAGGCTGTTCCCTTCTACGGTTATGAGGGTTGAACGCCATGTTTAGAGGTATCCATTCCTGTTATACTCCCGAACTCTGAGGCAATCCATACCATGATTCTTTTGATAGTACGCTCTACAGGTTTCCCACATTAATGGCCCATACACTAACAACTCCTACAATGAGAATACAATTTAACTTTACATGACGTTATGCCCGCTACTCCTTATGATATTTGCCCCATGCCATTTACAGCAAATCCCAGGTGTCCTAAGGTCCCTTCTGAGTTAACCGCCTTAGTTTCACCCCCACCAGACAGACCGTGCACAGTGAGTCGAGTCTACCGGCCCGTCGGCTTACCCCCATTCGGGATAAGGTAAGGTAAGTACCCTTATCTATCGGGCTTTCTCTGTCCCCCTCCCCCTCCTTTTCCCTGACACCTTCTCTTCCCTTCTGGGTCTATATTCCTCCCCTTTCCTACTGCCTCTTCCCGCTATCAACACACTTCCTAACCTACTCCCCCTTCCTTTTCTCCTGGTCTCTCTTACCCCCACTCGTCCCTCTCTTACACTTAGTGTACACTGACTGAGGCTCTTTTTTCCTACTCTCTCTCGCCCGCTTCCCTCTCCCATACTGCTCGCACTCCCTGAGCCTTCCCCCCAGATATGCATTTTCCCCAATCGCAGAACGACCCTATGGCTGTATCCAGCCCTTCCCCTGATACCAGCCATGCCACATGGAAAATTCTATCGATCAACTCCAAGGGGCTGAATATACCAGAAAAGAGATCACAATTTTTGAGGGCTTTTACACATCATAAAGCTCAGGTGGTGCTCTTACAAGAAACTCACTTTAAGACTGGGGCCATACCCAAGCTAAGTAATCACAAATTCCCCACAGTGTTCCACTCTACCTCCGCCCAATCCAAATCCAAAGGGGTGTCGATACTTTTTGCGGCACGAACCGACTTCCAACTTGCAGACCAATTGATTGACCCAGAAGGCAGATATCTTTTTCTCAAAGGTAAACGTCGCAACACTCCAATCACCATTGCCAACATTTACTGTCCCAACGCTGGGCAAGTACGCTTCTTTCAAAAGGTATGCTCCCTATTACGAGATTTCTCAGAGGGTATGCTTATTCTGGGGGAGGACTTCAATGTACCATTGAACCCGCTCCTGGATTCATCTACTGGCAAATCCTCAGTCCCGTTTCGGAGCTTGCACGCGATTAAGAAACTCTTGACATCCCTCACCCTACATGACGCGTGGAGGTTTATCCATCCCACGGTAAAAGACTATACCTTTTTCTCTCATCCACACTCCAGGTATTCCAGAATAGACTTTCTCTTCCTCTCACAAAGAAACTTACCTATCTTGAAAGGGGCCTCGATAGAACCAATGCTTCTCTCGGACCATGCTCCAATTTCCATGGCCATCGCGTTCTCTGAGCGCCCAACTTACTCACGGATATGGAAATTGAACCCTTCCACGCTAGGGGAGGCGGCCAATTTCTCTATGATACAGAACAAACTCTCGGAATTCTTCTTACTGAACAAAGATTCCTGCTCTTCCCCCTTGATGTTATGGGAGGCTCACAAGACCGTTATCAGAGGGGAGTTTATACGCATCCAAGCTCTCACCAACAAACGCAATAAAGCCCGCAGTGCCTCGCTGCTAGCTCCCCATTAACGCCCTAGAGGCGCTCCATAAGCGATCACTAGCCGAGTCTCACCTGGCGGAATTGACCCAGGCTCGTAATGAACTCCTTCAGATAATCCAGGAAATTACTAAAAAAACATTCATATCCTGTAGCAAAATATATTATGAGAATGTCAATAAAGCCGGTAAATACCTAGCAAGGGCCTTGAAACACCAACGAGCTTCTAGGACCGTCTCCCAGATTATAGACTCAAGGGGCAACAAGCATATAGATATGCCCAATATAGCATCACAATTTAGGTCCTTCTATAAACAACTCTACAACATTGCCCCTCCGCACGCATCACCTTCCGTCAATGAAGCCAGAAAATGCCTCATCGACTCTTTCCTGTCGACACATAGTCCTCCGTCCATAAGCGAAGAGCTCAAAACAGATCTAGAAACTCCTTTCACCTCTCAAGAAGTAGCGAAAGCAATATCGCAACTAAAACCCGTGAAAAGTCCCGGACCAGACAGGTTCACGTCACACTACTACAAAATATTTGCGGAACACCTTATCCCCCACTTTCTTACAGCCTTTGACCTTTCCCCTAGACAGCCACACAAATCCACTCATCTACTGGAAGCTCACATTGTAGTGTTACCGAAACCGGGAAAAGATGAGACCTTATGTGCCAATTACCGCCCCATATCCCTTCTTAACATCGATGTTAAGCTGCACGCAAAAATAACAGCAAACCGTCCAGCCGACCTTCTCCCTGACATTATTGACAGTGACCAGACAGGCTTTATCCCCGGAAGGGAGGCACGGGACAACACCACTAAAGCGATAGGCCTTCACCATTGGATCAAGAGTAGCGGCCGGGCAGGTTTTCTCTTATCCACCGATGCGGAGAAGGCCTTCGAGAGGGTGGCATGGGACTATCTCTTCGCGACCCTGAGCCACATTGGCCTGGGGTCGCGAATGATGGACCGCATAGCCTTGCTGTACCACAATCCGATCGCAAGGATTCGCGTAAATGGCTCACTGTCGGAGGCCTTCCCCATATACAATGGAACGAGACAGGGATGTCCGCTATCACCACTCCTCTTTGTCCTGGAGCCCTTTCTTCGGAGAATTCGCTCAGACCCCAGCATACATGGGTTCCCTACAACATGCAAGGAATTCAAAGTAGCCGCTTTCGCGGGCGACTTGTTATTTTTCCTGACACAACCGAGAATTTTGCTTCCTAAATTGTTGAGCACATTCCAAGACTTTGCGGAAATTTCGTTCTTCAAAATTAACCTATCCAAGTCTGCCGCTTTAAACGTTTGCCTTCCAGATGACCTGGTTCACTTCTGCTAATCCCAATTTCCATTTAGTTGGGCTGACTTATCCATTACATATTTGGGGATTGAACTCCCTAATGACCTGCAACTGCTTTACTCCCTCAATTTTACCACTCAGCTATCTAAACTTAGAACAGACATGAAAGAATGGAACAAAATGCTATATTCCTGGTTCGGACGTGCAGCCATTCTTAAAATGACTGCCATGCCTAGACTCCTATACCTGTTCCAAACTATACCCATTTCCATTCCCAAAGCCTTCTTCTCCTCGGTGAACGCGCTGTTTCGCAACTTTCTGTGGAATGATAGATCGCTGAGAATCGGGTTCCAGACCCTGACCCGCTCAAAGCTCTCAGGGGGTATAGGACTTCCCCATGTACTAAACTATTATCGAGCATGTCACCTAGCTCGCGTCCTAGACTGCGTTCGCCATGGGCCTCACAAGGACTGGGTCCAAATTGAACAGCTTCAAGCAGATTTTCCAATTGGCTCTTGGCCTTGGATACAACGCTCGCTATTTTCTTCCCAGGTGCTCTCTCACCCGACGGTGGGGGCATCTTTGCGCCTCTTTGACACAGTGTGCAGGAACACGGGACTCTCGTCCACACCCGGACCCCTCACCCCGGTTACCATGAACCCGGCTTTTACTCCAGGTCTCCATTCTGCTTTTCTAAAATGCTGGTCCCCCACGGGGTCCCTGACAGCGAACAAATTCTTCGACAGCCAAGGGCAATTCAGGTCTCTGGCAGATCTAAACTCAGAGGCCCAAGGTGGACCACTGCCATTATGGAAATATATGCAGATAAGACATTTCCTTAATGCACAACAAACTAGACACCACTTTACACGTCTTCTCACTCCATTCAAAAGACTTTGCGCGGCATCAGGACGGATCTCGCACACAGTATCTGAAGCTTACTCCCTAATTTCAGAGGCCTCCTCACTCCCGCACACTCCCTCTGCGCAAGCTTGGGAACGGGAACTGTCCATCAGTCTCACCCCTGAAGACTGGGAAAAAATGGATGAACTGTTAATGAAGAGCTCATTGAACGTCCAAATTCAGGAAACATCTCCAAAAAATCTCTGACACTACACCTGCTGAACGCTGCTAAAACGGTGATTCCTAGACACTGGAAGAAACCTGAATCACCGACAATTAAAGAATGGTTGTCGCGAGTGGACATGGTGGCTCGCATGGAGGAATTAATATCCAGTGATAGAGACACCATGCCCCGCTTTGTGAAAACGTGGGTGGCCTGGCACATGTTCAAAGCGACTGACAGATACGTTGCCCTAACATAGTATCACTTGGTCCCCCCTTTACTATGGAATTTCACATCCTCACTTCCCCCCTTAATCCAGCCAATATTTAGTGGTATCGCTTACCCCTAACTACAAAAGATACAAAAGACCCTGAGGCTCTTCATGGGGCGCTTGGAGGCGGGCGAGAGGGAGACGCCTTCTTTTCTCTTCCTCTATTTTTCCCCTCACCCTACTTTACCCCAGCTTTCCTTCCCCCTCTCCCTAACCCACTTTTCATTCTCCTACCCTCTCTCATGTCTCCTCTATCAAGGAGCCTTTGCACCCTCCTCTTTCTTTTTCCTTCTTCCTAACCCTTCCTCACCCTCAGTGGTGTTAAGTTCCCAGGATGAGCCGAGTCATTATACTACAGCATTGAACGACCTCTCAAGCAAACACAGTAACGACAGACTGACCTTCCTTTAAGCCCCAAGTAAAGTCACATTACAAGAAACGAATACAACTTTTTAGCAACGCTTGGGTCCCTACAATGTGCGGGTCCTATTTCTGCCTCTTTAGGTTAAAATAAATACATAAGTGAATAACTGGAATGTCATTGCTGTGCACATAATCACCTTCTATATTGTATATTGAGGCATGTTCCCATGGAATCCCCCCCCCCCTTTTCCCTCATGTATGAATATCTCATTGTTTACTGTACCTTATTTTACTTGACTACTGTATGTAACTATACAACTGATAAAACACAATAAAAACTTACTTGTGAAAAAAAAAAAGCAGAATGCATACAGCTTTCCAGAACTTCATTATCAAATATCGTAGCCTCTGGAATCCAATGGAAATGTTGTATCTAGTTTTGATAATATGTACTGCACATGGCTGCCTACAGGTAATGGATACCATGTAAAAGACACTGCAAAGTGCAATAATCCACCTTCTAGGGCCACTGCTCAATTTGTATTACACTTTTAAGTCTCCAATTGCCAGAGGTGTAGTCATACAATGATATTGCCAGAAGAAAATATAAACTGCTGTACAAAATAAAAGTGGTGGAAACAGGGCTATAACTATGTGTAATGGGGTAATACAATTGCAAATCCATTTAAAATCTTCCCTGGTTAATGTCCGAATCAGAGGGTGATTTCTCCAGTGCAGACTAGCAATTGCTTTAATAGCAATCATATAGAGGTTCCCAAGCTATATATACATTAAATGTATCCAAATTTTGTACTATATGCTATTTCTACCTAAATACATCACAATGTGGCCAGATATTACTGGACTCTCCTTGTTTCCAGGCCCCAAAACAGCTGCATGGTTTGCTATATCTGTAGTTACACCCTTGAATAGAATACCAACGTCTAAGATGTGGAAACATAAGTTTAAATGGTCATTGTAGGTTTTATAATATAGCAACTTGCTTTGTGTCTAGCCTGGGTTGCTTTTGTCAACCAATATTACTAATTCACTCAAGTTGAGATATATATCACCAATATTTCTACTGTTGCTATCTCATTTGATTTTAAGTGGCCATAAACTGGAGAATAGGAATTGTTGTCAGGACTACACGCCACACACAACTGCTAGAGTACACCTAGGATTCATATGTGTAAAGTCAGAGTATTTGCAGGGTGAGCTGGTTGCTGCTGCTGATAGATGAAAACATCTATATTTACAGTGATCAAAAACATGCTCATTGTGCATTAGACAAACATGGGGCAGGTGGGGATATCTAACACAGTGTTTACAAGGAGAGCTAGTTGCTGCTGCTTATTGCTGGAAACATCTATATTTTCATTGAGTTGCAGACACACTCACTTTGTGTTGGACAATCCTGGAGCAGATTGTGACAGATCAGAGTGTTTGCAAGGAGAGCTAGTTGCTGCTGCTGATTGCTGAACATGTCTTTATTTACACTGAGCCACAGACACACTCACTGTGTGTTGAACAGTCATGTAGCAGACAAGGAGAGATTACAGTGTGTTTAAAGAAGAGTCTCTACCAACCTACATATTGCAGCTGAAAATTCCTATATTTACAGTCAGTATGTGTTGGAAACAGTTGGAATAGATACATCACACAGTGCTTTGCAGGGAGAGCTAATTTCTGCCAACCTACACAGTGCCACTGAAAAGTCCTATATTTACAGTCAGAGTGTGTTGATGACACAGGTGTATTTAGAAAGCATTTGCAGAGCTGTTTACTCTGTGGGGGGGATTTCTTGATTTTAAACCAGCCTGTTATTTACCTGTAAAAGTATGCAGTTCATGTTATTGTTCAACAGTCCAACTGGGTAGCCAATAGCAATTAAGAAACAATTTGCAAAACTCCAATATTATCCCAGGTGTTAAATATATGTGCAAAACTTTACTTGATAAACTCAACAGAATAGATTGATTTTAAATCAAAAAGCACTTTTCCCGGGTTATGGTACCAACAAAAAAATAATCCACTCCTTCACCTCTAGATAAAAAAACAAAAAAAAAGTAATTTGCAATTTCCTTCGAAGTGGAAACCATCCCAGATTTGCTCCACCAGCATGCCAACCCTTCACCTCCTCACCACCAACACACACACCCCTCCCCCTCACCACCAGCACCCCGACACTCCTCCTGCTCTCCAGTCTGCACAATAATGCATACCCCTATGGGGGAGAAGAAAAAGAGTTTTTCCCATGTCACCCTCTCATAAAAAGGAGGCCTTTCTGGCCCCGAATGGTATTTTTTTAACATTTATTTATTTTTTGCTTTGGTACATGTCCCCCATGGCAGTGTCCAGCTCTGCATGCCCTTTGTTTGACAATCTCTTAACTGCAGGCCTTAAGAATGGCCAGAACCGATTTGCAAGATGTGCCATCAATAGACTTCAATGAGGCACAGATTAAAGTCTGCAATTTTGGGATTGTACAATGGGTTCAACAGATGACTTGTGAATTGAACCCAGGAATATTAACTCAACCCTTATGATAATAATAAAAACATTGGGAATCTAGGCGGAAAGTCCATCACTACTGCAAACTTAAAGGGAATGTGAACCCTAACAACTAACTTATTGTATTTGCTCCTTTTTGGTCTGTTAAATATCCCATTGAAAGGGTTTTATTATATCTGTTCAATTAATACAAAACATACCTATTGATCTTGACAGAAATCTAGTGAGCTAATAGCTTCTTTTGCATTATATCTGTGCAAGAGTCTTCTCATTTAGCAATATTCCCATTTCTCTCCGTGAGCTACAAAACACCTTCCCCTGTTATAAAGATTTGAAGGGGTTGTTTTCTAGTCCCAACACACTTTCTGCCCTAGGGTGAAAATGCTTCTTCTCTAACTATACAGTACAGTGAGTGAGCATTTTCACTCACGCATAAGTGTGTTCCTGACAGAAAAAACAGAATGCATGAATATGGAAAACAAATACAGCTTAGGAATGGTCAGCTGCAATAGATTAAATTTTTGGGGAGGTTTAAGTATACCTTAACAATGTTGTAATCAAGGTGATGGTCTTAAGATACATTTTACTTTAATATTGATTGATATAAGCAAGCGCTTCAGTTTTCAGTTTCATGTGTGGTGAACTTCTGGAAAAAATTAATCCTGAATCAAGAAATACTGTATATGTACACAGTAAGTAGGTGTGATAATAAAATAACAATTAAACCTGTTTTTTAATTGCAGGAAAATGGCATCTTGGACTAAATAAGGAGAGGAACAGTGATTTTCACCACCACCCACTAAATCATGGATTTGATTATTTTTATGGAACACCAATGACACATTTGCGGGATTGCATACCAGAGAATGGAAGTGTTTTTTTCACTGGATTAGTCAAAGTCACTGAATATCTGTTTCCAATTGTTTGCCTTACCTTGGTAACTCTTATTTTCCTGAACTACACTGGACATGTTAAAGCACCCTGGAGAATATTCTTCTATTTTTTATTATGCATCGTCATCCTTCTGGTTCTCTGTATTTTCTACTTTTGGAACTTCCGTTACTTAAATTGTTTTTTGATGAAAAACTACCATATTATCCAGCAACCATTAATATATGAAAACCTTACACAAAGGTTAACCAAAGAGGCTGCCCATTTTATATCCAGGTACAATTAACATTGTTTAATTTTGTTTTATATTACTTGCAGGATGCTAATGTACCTGGTTCAACAGCAAAATTAGAGACAAATGATATTACAGCAAAATCAGCAAACTTATCCATCAGATTCTAGATCTGACCTGATCTGATAATAGTTATGCACAACTAGCAGTTTTCTGTGCATTGCAACCAGTCCAACTTGGGCACAACAGGAGCCTGAGGCAGCATGCCTTCTATATATTTCCTGACTTTATTTCTCCATTGTGTGCATTACTATCTGTTACTGGGCCTAGCTGAGCCAGATATAAATAAACATGATAGAGGGTGGGGCTGGAAATACCAGAATTCAGATATATACCTACTAGAGCTAGGGAGAGATATAAACAGCAGAGGGGGGTGTTCTAATCAGAAGCCTTTAACTTTCTACACGAAGTCTGCTACAGAGTTTCAGTTTAACGTATTAACCTGAGTTCAAAATTCAATGGTTAAGTTAAAGTAGATAAAGAATAAAAGGGGCATTCTCCCAATGGGTACACCTATTGTGGTGACAGCAGTAAAAGGTGAGATTTCCCTCCTCTGAGGATATAAATCTTTCCACATTCTGTTGTACCTCTGAGGCATGAGGTGAGGGCAAGTCTTGTCAATTGTTACTTGGACAGCAATGATAACCTTGTATACGGATGTGTTCGCTGCACTCCATACAATGATTGGACCTGAACAACTGTGGTGTTTTCACTGATAGTCACAGATGTCACTGTGTGTATTAAACATGTAGAAGATGAGAATCACCAGCACCCAGTGCTGGTGATCATCTTCTACAAGCAATGCTAACCAGGAGTAGTAACCCTTCCCTCCTCTATGCAAAAGAAGAAGAAAAAAAGATCCAGAGTTCAAGTTCAATGTGGTATTTCTCTTACAGGGTAAGTGCCTACAAACCCTTCCTCGGCATCTTGACTTAAACAGCCCCCCACCCACACACCCTTTGCCCTGTCTGCTTACCTATTTGAGTAGGGCAACCATGGCTTGCTTCAAAGCCAAAAACCTGCTCACCACATCTTGGTAGTGAGCCCTTATAGAGAACCGTACCCGAATCTGCGAGGGCTTACTACACAGACACACCCACTTGGATGGATTTAGGCTGCTATACTATTCAGGTAGGTAGGGAACTGGGCAGGTTGGGTAGTTTAGGTCAGGAAGACAAGGCAGGGTAGGCAAGTGTACTTTTATCATTTACACTGACCTTTTAAGAGCATAATAGGCCCATGCTTTATCTGTACAGCCTGTTGCATTAAAGGTACATATGTGGGCATTACTAAATATAAACTTTACAAATGGCACATTTAACATGCAGCAACAAACTATCACCCAGTGAGGTTAGATGTCAGATTTGGTTGTTATTTAAATATATTTAAAATGGGTCAAGGGTATTACATCTAGCATAACTTGTTGTAATTTGCATGTAAATGTGATTAGCTTAGCCCTTAAAGTGTTTTAGAGATTTTAACTTCTGTTTATTTAAGCTTTTTATAAATAGGTCACCTCTTAGATTTATCAATTCAATTTGCTTTCAAGAGCAGACAGTTTCTTTTTTCATTATCATTTACGGTATCAAACAAATAAGCAAAGCAATGTACAGAGACATCACTCTGTATAACCCTGATGGAGATTCACACAGCTCAATGACCACTGGAATTAAATGAGCAATTTTCTCTGCCCGTTAATTGTAAATAGATTAAGTGTTCTTTTTTTTTCATTGTTGCACAGAGGAGAGAAAAAAAATCAATATACTCTTATACATTTTTTAAGCTACTTTTAATACATATTTTGACAAAAAGTAAAAAATATTTTGCACTGCAGGTGCAGAAAATTATTAGATTGCTGGAAAATTACTTGATTGACAGAGGTTGGACTGGTGTAATTACCAAACCATGTTCCATCCATTAATTTACTCACTAGGAGTTTTACAATAATATAAAATGTGAATGGATAGTAATTAATGTACTTTAAATTTTAATACCTTCATTGCTTAAGTCTTCCCAATAAATGGCCTAATTTGCAGGCACTTCAGATTTCATAAAGGTCAGGAAATGCCACGCTTAACCTTTAGAATTAGCAAAGCATGTAGTTTGCACTTGTTCAGCTGAAAAAGGTGTATTACTCAAAGTCAAAGGGCTTTATTTTCCAGTTACGAGAGGCTATTAAAGCTCATTGGCTATGGATGGACTTACTAATCATATTTTTAATACTTAGGATTTTGTGTTTTATATCAAAACATTTTCAATTAAATGCCTAAGTAATTTCCAAACCTCTGATATCAGCAACAATAAATTCATGAAACATTTTGTGAAAACAAACCATAATATAAGAAAATATATTATTTTATGATTTAAAGCTGTACTCCAGGCAAACAGCTTAATACACAGAAAATATCTGTGATAGTGTTGTTTTACGTCTCAAATTATTTGTATTTCTGTTAATCCAGTCCTGTGTCCTGCTTTACTTTCACTTACAGCTCTCTTACTCACCATGTGAAAAAAAACAGCCACCTGTTAAGCTCTTCTGTCTGTCACTCTAACCTCTTCTCCTAGCAGCATTCTCCTTGCATTGCCGCACAACTGTTTGGCTTTTTGTGCTACCATCCTTATCCTAGTCTAAACTCTGCTATACAGGTATTGCAAGAGGTTGATACCAAGTCAATTTCCAGTACTTACACTGCTTGCATTTAATTAATACATTTAATGATATATTAATAAATACAGAGCTGCATCAATTGGAGTCTTTTATATTTGCCTGGAGTTGAGATTTAATTTGAAAGATGGTTTTGTGCATCAGCATAACATATTTGTACTCTTCAATGCAATTAAAAAAGGTTAAGATATGCTTTTTTAACTGGATAAAGATTTTGTATCTAATTCCCTCTGAAAGAGACTCACCACCCTTTTTCCATTTTTTTTCCTGCATGGTGGTGAAAGGAAGCTGTAGTCTAGAACAACCTAAATGGATGTTCATTAATTTATGGTAATGATTTGTCTTTGATCTTTCACTAGATTAGTAGTCCCATTCATCGTTATGGGGTTGATTTACTAAAGGCAAAAAGACCGTTCACTTGGAAGGAGATTTTCCCTTGGCTTAGTCAAATCAAATCCTATGTTTAAGTAAAACAAAAAGTTGAGCAATGTTTGAACCTGAGACTGCTTTGCTCTAGTGACTGGTACCTAGAGTGTAATAATATACAGTATATACTGTGTGTATGTATGTATGTGTGTATATATGTATATATGTATGTATGTATGTAATATACAATGTATGTAATATACATGTGCAGGTGAAAGTGTTCCCCTCCACCACTGTTATGGAACCATTTCACCAGTGCATGTCAGGACTGAACACTTGTGACTCTTGCAGTTATAGGGTGATCATGACCCAGGGGGTGAGGAGGATGGTGTAGCTAACTGTCATGCTCACTTCCTGGGTTTTTGTTTAACATAATATAGAATTAATGTATGCCCTAAATATTTTTAAAATGCCACACAATTCAGATTTGACCTCACAAGGTGTCTTATGTTGCATATATATATTTTTTTTTAATGTATAAATCTTCTAGTCTGCCCTCATGTGATCCACTGTGGAACCTCTAGAGGCATTGAAGACCACTTATCCACCACTGTAGTATCAGGACAGAAGGTGAAAGGGTTAGTGAATGCCTGAGGGTCAATGGGAATTGATAAAAGATGGAAGGTCAAGAGGGGGTCGGTTCATCTTTTTGTAGAGCTGTATGCCAGTCCCTTGTTGTAAAGGTGAAGTGGCTAGCAATGAGGCAGTGTTACCCAGGGTTGAATGTTCAGCTGCCAGCAAGAGTTGTCTCTATCCACTTTTTATTCTTACTGGCCTTGCTTACCAGAGTGGTCTGCTTTGTGTGGACCTCTATTCTCCCCTTAAGGAAGGATGTATGTACATATATGTTCACTTTACATACTGGGCACACACATTGTTCCACCTCAAAATCTGTTGGAGAGCCAGTGAGTACACCAACCTCAAACTCTGTTGGAGACTAGTGGGGTTAATTTAGTAAAGGCATACAGGCTGTTCACCTTGCAAGGGAATTTTCACTTTCTAAATTAATTTTCCTTTAGGTTAGTGAATCTGGTAAAAGTTCACTGTACAGAGAATAACCAATCAAACTAAATAAATACAAGATTTGCTTGGAGATGATTGGGTGGTGTGACCCAGTCAGTAGAGCTTCAGTGCATACAAGAGGAATGTCACCCATATTTTAAAATAACAACACACACACCTTTGAAAATGTTTGGTAATGGCAATCTACAAAAACATACATACAGATAATTGCAGGCTTTGTATTATTTGCATAACTTATTTCTCTTTTACTTTCCCAGTTTTCTGGCAATGGCCATTTTTTACTAAGAGCAGGTTACTAGATCTCCCTTTACTTCCTGGAACTCAGGCATGTATGACTAGACATGTGACCATACACATCCTCTCAGGGGAGGAGAATGTCTTTCCGTCATATCTCATGAAATTACAGATGAGATTTCTCAGCAATGCTCTGCTGATGTAACTTTCCCAGGATGCAACACTTTGGCACATGACATATTTTGTTCCAGAAGTGGCCTAGGAAGTAGATGAACTCTATTTGTAATTAAATTCAAAACATGTTTGTTTAATGAATGTAAGATGATTTTAAATCAGCATGCATAACTGCATGCTGATTTGAATTTTAGTGAAAAAGTGGTAAAGGTCCACGTTAACTTAGCTAAGTAAAAATACCCTTGCAAAATTGACAGCCTATTTAACTATTTAGTAAATCAACCCCAGTGAGAATACCCACCACAAACTCTGTTGGTGAGCCAGTAAGTACACTCATGGTGATAGGAGTGGTGCTAAAAAATGTATTGATTGGTGTGAATTCACTTAAAACTCAGCTGTATACCAACCATAATGACAGATAAGGAAAGCAAAACGAAGAATCGACAGAAGTCACACAAATATTATTATCTTCTAGTACTATTATTTAAAATAGTGTTTATTAAATTATTTTTATATAATAAACATTTGGGGAATAACAATCTGAAACTTCATGAAAGAGTTGATGAGCTGAAGAGCTTTGGCGACCCCTGCTAGATTTCTTCTTGCCTACATTATTGCATAGTAATTGTTGCAAATTCTGCAACCATTTGTACCCTAGTTCCTATTAGCTGATTGTGATAAAATATATTGAAAACTTGTTTGGGTCTAGTTTGTATTCAGTGGGAATTAATATAAACTGCAATATATTTATATGTTGAATTGTGTTTATTCAAGTCAATGTGAGGATTGTCGACTTACAACAATATGCTTATTAGTGAATCTAGCTGTTGTTCAGTTTATTCATCTAAAAGTTATGATGATGGTTGACAGCCCCATTAGGTTTAATAAATTATTAAATTGTTAGATCATTATGTATATGATTATGACAATGTGTTTCTTAATCGGATGATATTGTGTGAGTCAACTGACTGAACTTAGTAATGTATTCAGATGCAATTTATAATGTTTATAAGGGTTAAATTATATGCTATTTATAACTGCACCCACTGTTCTCAAAAGCAGGCATAGCAACAGCATGTATTTGTAATTGAAGTGAGCTTTATGAACATTATTGCTAAATTATTCATTGGTGTAAATTTAATTGGTTTGGAAGCCTAGTTTCAGATCCGGTAATATCAACATAGCATTGAGTGAAGACGTCATTATACTGTACCTAGGAACATCATGTTTTCAAACCTAAATGGTCTCTGTCTTCTATTCCTGTGTTTTTTATGCTTCTCATGACTAATCAGTGCAATAGTCATTAGAAGTCTTCCTACACACAGGAATAACACATGACAGTCCCAGAATTATAAACAAATGTGCACTACAACCTGCTTCTCATACAAGCTTGCAGGCCAAGGCTGTGCACATGCAACTATGCCTTTAAACTTGTCTCTGACTTCAAATGTCTCAACAAAATATATTTCCTGTATTCTTTGAAATAATTTTTGTACAAGTTTCTTAACTATAGGCTTGATTGGTTACAACATGTCCCAATTATTTGCATATCTACAGCCTTTAGATATACAGCACACCCACAAATACTATGATGGACAAAGGATAGCTCAGTATTGCTAACTGTCCGGCCAATTTTAATGCTGGCACTTTCCATGTTACCTAATGATTTTTAAGGTTCCTGGAATTCAAATATGCCCATAATTTACATACGATTTACACTGATTTAAGTATACATTTAATAAAAGATAATTAAATACATGCTTTAAAATTATTTGTGGTGACATTTTTGATCATAAAAACCTCAGCTGCAGCATTTAGAACTATATATTCTTCTGGTGTTCTAGTCCTTACAAAATACCAAAGAGATTGTCATGTAGCTGTAGATATAGATGCAAATAAGCATTTCTTCACCACTGCCTAACCCAATTCACAGTGAATATTCCTACAAAAGGAAAAATGCATTGCAGCTAATTTCCATATTCTTGACAGAGTCTACACAACAGCCCACAGCATGTGCAGGCATGTATACAGAATGTTATTTATGACAATCAATCAGGAATCTAACTCACCATAAAAGGTCAAACATCAGACAAATAAGTAAGAGATTTCAGTATTATAAATACATAGATTGGCCAATTGGCTGATTTATTGTGGTATATGAAGGTTCAGTGTAAGGCGTTATTACAAGGTCTGGTTTGTTTATTGATGCTTCTGTGGCCATAGATAATGCAACATATTTATTAGAAAGGTAGATGTGGTAATTCAAGAACAAGGTGAATATGCCTACCAGTGTACATTTGCCTAAACAAAGAAAGTTCTCATGATTAGCAAATAGCATTGTTTCCTATGCTGTGAACTCCAGGTCAATTTAATGTGACATATAATCTGTACAAATTAATTAAAAACAAACAAATTGTTTTGTGGGATAAAATAATATGGCTGCATAAGTTTACACACCTCTTACAGTTCAGGGTGTGGCTGTGTTCAGAATTAACATATCACAATCAAACTGATGTTAAATAGTAGTTAGTACACACCTGCCATCAATTAAAGTCACTCTGATTAAGCCCATGTAAAGTTCAGCTTTTCTAGTCGGATTTTTGCTAAGTTGCCTCTTACAGCAAAAGCCATAGTCCGCAAAGAGCTTACAAAGCATCAAAGGGATCTCATTGTTGGAAAGTATCAATCAGGTGAAGGGTACAAAACATTTCAAAGACATTAGACATACAGTGAAGACGGTCATCAACAAGTGGAAAAAAATAATGGCACAAGAGTGACATTGCCAAGAGCGACATTGCCAAGAGCGAGACATTGATGAAAAAACAAACAAAATTGCCTGGCAGGCTGACAAGAGGCCTAAAACAACATTATAGGAGCTGCAGGAATTTCTGGCAAGCACTGGTTAGGTACTACATGTGGAAATAATCTCCCGTTTTCTCGATATATCTGGGCTGTGGGGTAGGGTGGCAAACTTTAATATTAAATAAATACATATTGAAGCCCAGCTACATTTTGCAAAAACCTACATCAAGCCTGGCAAAAACATGTAGGAAAATTTTATGATCTGATGAGACCAAAATCTTATTTCCAAATTGTTTAGCGCAAAAACCACACTGTGCACCAACAAAAGAACACCATACCCACAGTGAAGCATGGTGCTGGCAGAATTATGCTTTGATGATGTTTCTCTTCAGCTAGAACTGGGGCTTTAGTTAAGGTATAAGAACTTATAAACAGTTACAAATATAAGTCAATTTGGGAACAAAACCAACAGGCCTCTGCTAAAAAGCTGAAAATGAAGAGGAATTTCACCGTTCAGCTCAACAACAACATACCTCAACATACCTTCATATCAACAAAAGAATGGCTTCACCCAAACAGGATCAATGTTTTGGAATGGTCCAGCCATATTCCAGACCCGAATCATATTGAAAATATGTGGGGTGACCGGAAGAGGGTTGTGTGCAGGAGGTGCCCTGGAAACCTGACAGATTTGCAGCACTTTGCAAGGAAGAGTTGTCAAAGATTCCAAAAGCGAGATGTGCCATGCTGATAAACTCCTACCCCAAAAGACTGAATGGTGTCACAAAATCACAAGGTGCTTCAACCAAACATTAGTTTTTTTCTATATTGATGCAACCACATTTCTGTAAATGTTTCCTCCTTTAAAGATGTCAGTTTGTTTTTAATTGAATTACACAGATTATAGGTCACATTAAAAGGTGGAGAAAATTTGGAAGTGATTTATTTTGGTCTGTTTTTTTTTTTACATCTCAAACACATGTGTATACTTTTTATATCCAGTGTAGCTATTGTTTACAACACCATGGTTATGAGAAAATGTGCAGCATGTTAATGGGAACATAAAGCTTCATTTCCTAGATGGGGTAAATACTGTGTAATAGTCATATGCAAGAAAATATTTAATATTCACCTGACAAAAAAATAATAATGTTTGCTTAACCTGACAACAATAATTTAAGAAAATATAAACCACTCTACGCTTTCCTTAAACAATTTTTAAACATTTAAAAAGTATGCAGGTTTTCTAGGGTCATTGATGATCTCTAAGTAGAATTTACTACAGAAACTAGACTAGTGCTTGTGTACCTTTTTATGCGAGGATTATTTAAGTATGCTTTATTCTTCACCACATAAAATCAAATTTTTACAACACAAACCAAATATTCTAGAGTATATTCAAATTGTATTTATGATAAGCATGCTATGTTTTATTAATCTACAGGAACAAGCATAAACCTTTCCTTCTGCTTATGTCATATGTGCAAGTCCATACTGCACTTTATGCCTCTCAAGATTTTAGAGGAAAAAGTAAACATGGTATTTATGGTGATGCTGTGGAAGAAGTTGATTGGAGCATAGGTACAGTATTTTGTTTCACATACAACTTCAAATTTTGTTTTAAATTAAGTCAAATATAATGTGCTATAGGTGATATGAATGCATGCAGTAAATTGGGCTGAAAAGTTAAAACTGAACTCAATTAAAATAATATGCGTTTTCAGACAGATGATAAGGAGCCATATATGATGGAGACTTTGAATACGGACGTTTATTACAGCCTTCATGCATGTCACTATCTATGCAAGGTGTGCTTTCTAAGAAAAAAAAAAATAGTAATGCTGTTATGCTTTCCAATAGGAAAGCTCAGCCTGATTTTAAATTGTCTGCAAGCTTTGTTAATCCACTGTTTGAAGCATTACCATTTGTGCTAGCAGAGGAAGGGGGGAAAGTATCCCTCTTTTAAAGTGGGGAGGTAAATCTTAAAAATGCATTAAAGAACCCCAACTAATAAAAATTTAGCTTATTTGTGTATAATTTGGCTGTAGAACATCTAATCATCTCTAAATTTGTGCCGACACTGCCCTTCCTTCTGGAGGGTGGCTACGTTTGTGTCGGTTGTAAAGTAGCTACCCCTCCAAGCTCACTCACTCAATACAAATTAGTAAACTAAACGTGAGATTGTAATCCATCATGTGTGTAAGAGTGAGCTTGGATGACTACAATCTAACTTTTAGTTTACTAATATAGTTTTAAAATTTAACTTTAGTGCCACTGTAATTCTAGGTTCCTGTTAAGCACACCAGCTGCTGAGACTATAGATACTATCTAGCCTTGCTTGAAGCTTGCACACACTTTTTAAAAGTGTTAAATTAAAATCCAAAAAAAATATTGTCTCATATTTACCTGCCTTCAATTAAAACACCATTGATTCCATAAATGTGATCTTAAAGAGTAGATTCACTTTTGCTGAAGAAAAAAATAATCCTCTCTGGGTGATCTGAGTACATTGCAAATATTTTAAACCAATTTAGTTGCAGTTTACTAACTGTAAGAAAAAGCTGTTTGTTGCAGCATGTCCTTTACAGACTGATCACTGAATGGGAGGTTCTGGGTTCATTATAATGAGCTGGTGGGATTTCTGTGTTGTGATCAGGAAAGGTGCAGTGTGAGCATCCCATTAGTAGTAATTAACCCTTAGGGAGTACTTTACCAAAAATGAAATTCCTATTGCAAGGGCTGCCAAAAATTGTACATGTTTCTTTCAGATTATAGGGAAATCAGTCAGCCAATCCAGCAGGAAGTGACATTACTGGTATGCTTCCAGGTTGCCATGGTATGCTTCTAGGTTGCCATAGTGCATTTATTTTTTGACAGCTTTAGAACATTACAGTGGCTACAGTTTTAAATGGAAAGGTAATTTTTTATAACATTAACCACTTGATAACTAGGGTTGGGCTCGATGTTCAAGCCGAACATTCAAGCCAAACATAAGTTTGTCTCAAACATCGGCAGTTTGTGTGTTTGGCAAACACACAAACTGTCAGGGACACCCCGCACAAGGCACTCTGCCTTGTGAGCCCTGATTGGCTAAAGCACCTGGTCAGGTGCAAGACTTTGCCTAATCAGGGCACATATAACTATGAGAATCATGATTGGGCAAAGTCATGATGACTCTGCCCAATCGTGGCTCACCTGTTACAACTGTGAACAGTTGGGTGGAGCTAGCTGTCACTGCTAGCACCGTCTAAATGTTTATATGTTACCGGCATCTGTCAAAATGCCATTCTGCTGTGGTTGTTTGTCGCAGCGGACAGGACGCAGTCCTCGTTTTTGTGTGTGTATTATTTCTATTTATTTGTATTGTTTTAGGTTTTATTTCATCGAGTCATAGTCATTGTGGACAACGCTGGACGTCGTGATTGACGCTGGATTTCGTCAGTGAATCCATTTTTTTTAAAATGAAAGACGTGTTTTGTGTGGGTTTTTTTTTCAAATAAAGGATTTTTTAAATAAGTCTGGCCTCTTTTGTAAAACTTGTATTTAGCCCTTTAGTGAATGGGTAGGGGTACCCCTTACTCATTCACAAGGGGGGGGGGGCACATCTGGGTGCCTTTTTATTAAAGGGGTACCCTGGTGTGAACAAGCCCCCTGCCCTCACCCCCACAACCAACCTCCCAGTGCTTGTGGGGCGACTCTGGAAAAAGCACCCTCCCAGTGCTGAGGGCATGTGGCCTTTTCTGGTCCTGCCAGGCCTACGCTCAGATCAAGGGTCTGACATGGAATTTTAAGGGGGACCCCACATGTTCCCACCATTGTTGGAGGTGGGGTTCCTCCTTAAAATTCCTTAAGGGTCTGGGATGTCTTTGAGGGGGGCACACTTTTTTTGAATGGGGTCCCTCCTAACAATTCTACCAGACCTAATGGGTCTGATATTGTTTGGGAGGGGGAACTGCACGCTTTTAAATAAATAAATGTGATTTTTGTTTCTTTAGAAATGCCAGTTTTGCTGCAGCAGGTTATATACATTGCACAGATGTGCCACTTTACAGGCAGGTTAAGGGGACCCCCAGGCACAATATTTAAAGTAATTTTGTATTATTATTGTTACCCTTTAAGTGATGTTAAAATCACTGCTCCTTTAAAAACTCTATTTTTTTTAAAGGTTTTTTTTTCATTGATTCCTGCCCCCCAGGGCAGTATTTGGACCCCCATACACTTTTTATGGCCAATAAATTGCATATAAAGCTTAAAAATGCGAGCATTTGATTTTGAAAGTTCTACCCCCATAGACTTGCATTGAGTTTGAGTTAGAATTCAAACTTTCCCATGTTCGGAAGTTTGAATTCGAACAGAACTCGGGGGTGTTCGGCTCATCACTATTGATAACCATGGTGTTTACACCCCCTTCCCATCCAGGCCATTTTTCAGTATTCAGCGCTGCAGTACTTTGACTGACATTTATTCAGTCATGCAACAATGTACTGAAATTAATTTTATACCATTTTTAGAGCTGTCTTTTGGTGGTATTTAATCACCACTGGGTTTTTTTTATTTTTTACTATGTAATGAAAAAAGTACTGGAAAAAAAAAGTTTTCCTATTTTATGTATTTTTTTGTAAAATATATAAGAAGTCGCCTTGGGTATATAGACACCAACCATGTCAAGCTTTAAAACTGTGCATGCCCACGGAATTGCAAAAAACTACCATAACCAAAATTGGCCATAGGCAACATTTTAAAACTTTTACTGCTTATCAGTTTAGTGTCATCAGTGACTAATGGTCCTAGAATTATTGCTCACGCTCCAGCATGTGTTGTGATATGTAACATGTGCAGTGCAATAAGCACAATCGTCCTTTTCACACGTAGGCACACCCAACACATGTTTGTGTGTGTATGTGGAGGCGGGAGACTTTACATTTTTTTAAAAATTATTTTTACATGTGACTATTTATTTGTAACTTTAATTTTGTTTTACTTTTTTTCACTAAACTTTATTGCTATTACATAAGGGGCTTCTTAGCTGCCTATGTGTTAGCCAATTTACAGTGACATGTTTTCTTTATGGAGCCATCAGGGGTCTCTAAGACCCTTAATGTCCCCTAGGAAACCCCAATGAAACTGATGAAGCAGAGGTCTTCTTCACCAACTTCTCTCCGGCTTCTGTAGCCAGGAATGACAGCTAAATGGGGAAGTGATGTAATGTACATCACTTTCTGCATTCAGAGACTGGCAGAGAGATCAGATGGAGATTGTGTACTGAACTCCCTCTGATCTCGGGTGACAGAGCCGCTGTGCCAGTCCCCGGCCTGCAATGGGCACAACAGAGCTCGGGATTGGCGGTGGGGAGGAGGGGCATACACTCACCTGCATAATATAAGTGATTGGGCGGCTCTACAGCTGCCAGAACGCTTATATGCAAACAGCCACATCCAAAATGCCATATTCCAGCTGTTTAATTACAACAGCCGGATGTAAGGTGGTTACATTACACAATGGCTTGTGCAACAATAATATAAGCTATATTCATTCAATGTTTTTGGGTTTTTTTTTATGTGGAGTTACACTTTAAAGCAAACAGCTAAACACAGAAATTAAATACATACAGTTTATGGGAACAGTTTTACCTGCTAAAAGATTTCTATTTCTTGCTATGATATTTTTACTGTACCACATAGCATATACCTGCCTGACAGTTAAGGAGCACTTACAGGTCTTCTCATCCCCATCCTGTAATAGAAATGAGAACCAGAAGGCTGATGAGCTTTTTTTTATATCACTCTCCTCTCTTCTACTATCCTCACTATCCTCTACTATCCTAATACTTCTTGTTATCAAATGAGTGCTTTGGCACAACTGAGTGGCTCATTGTGCTGTTTCTTGTTCTCACGGTCTGAGCTCTGCTTTATAGAGATTGCAAGGGGCTGATACCAAGTCAAATTCAGGCACTTACACAGCTTGTGTTTAAAAAATATTCAAAGTGTATGTAAAGGCAACTTTTTTTTGTTTCAGGTTGAAAAGGGAAGGGTTAGACCCTTTGTCAAGAAATTGATGAGGAATTCAAAAATTATGAGTGTCCACTGTGCAAGAGGGTGGGTAAAATCTATTAATAGGGGGAAAAGGCTCCTGTGACAGCTCTAATATGGCGTTTCCATTCAAAGATATTTTCTCTCATTTCCTGTTTTGTGGAAGTGTTGGAAAATCTCCCCAGAGGGATTGCAGATATCTTCCTTGATAAAACAAAAAGGTTCAGCTTTCCATACATTTTAATAATATATTACTGAATACAAAGCTGCATCAATGTGTGTCTTTTATATTTACCTAGAGTTCAGTTTTAAAAATGATGTGCTTGATATTAATAGGAAATAATTAGTTGTATGCTAAAAACATGACATTTTATTTGTTCATTTTACCCCCTGAAAGGAAACACTCAATGAAATGTCAGGTTGTACAAATTATCTAGTTTTAGACAAAAGATACCTAGTTTTATTTTGTAGAATGCATGATAATAACTGCAGTATATTTTGTGAGCTTTCCTAGGATTTATTCTATCAGCTATTCTAGGATTTTTTATTAGCTTTCCTAGGTATGTGTTTTTTTTCCATCAGCTTTCCTAGGATTTCCTTACCATGGCTCATAAGAGTGTTTTTAAAAGCACATTTGTTAACGGCTAGACAAGTCCAAATTATTGAACTGTGATATGGGAAAAATGAAACCATACATTTGACCTTGTCAAAAAGTGAAAGGAGATGATACAGGTGATAATGCAGGAAAGAATGAGTGAACATGAGTAGAAGAAATAACTCTAACCTTGTCTGCTTGACTGACATGTCACCAAATTGGATTGCTTAGTGACATGTTGATGCAGATAAAAAAATGAGATAATTTGAGACTTTGACAACAGAAATGCTTTATGCGCTGGCTGATGAGTAATTGCTATGCATGGAAAGGTCTGCTTTGTAAGAGCTTTGATACGAACAGTTATTTACAGAATCATTTGCAGAAGGTGTTAAAGTGTATGCACATTATATGCTACAATTACTAGCTTTAAAGACACTGAAGGCACTGGTATGTGCATAGAGGCCAGTCAGAGTATTATTTTTATGTGCTTGTTGAATATCCCATTTTTTATAAGTGAAAAACTACTTATATGGCTGCTTTTCTATTAATGGAGGCTTTGTTTGCAACCATATATAATCTTCCTTAAAATATTGATTAGTACCAGGAGGTTAAAGCTGAACTCCAGGTATAACATTATGTATGCTCACGTTTATCCACCTTGAACCAATGAAAGTTTGCATATGCCATGCCTGAGCAGGCTACTGAGATCCCGTAAAGCACTGTTGTAGCCCAAGCTACTACAGTGCTGACCTTGATCTTCCACATCCTGTAGGGCACTCTCCTAAGCAGCCTCCCCTCTGCTCTAAAAACACAGGGGTATACTCACTTCGCACAGTGGCCATTTAGAGAACGCCTAGTATTTGCTATCAGTGACTATAAGGCAATCTCTGATTGGATTAGGGGCTACAATGTCACAATCTGCTGCTCCTCCAATCAAAAACCATATTGTATTCAAGACAACCCTCTGTGTTTTTAGAGAATCAGGTAAATCGCTCTGCACAGCTCAGTAACAGAACATGGAAGATCACTGTCAGCACTGTAGTGGCACCAACTACTACGGTGCTTTACAGGATCTCAGTGGGCCTCTCAGGTATGACATGCATACTTACTTTGGGTCAAGCTGGAGCAGTGTAATGAAGCATAAGAGGTTAAACCTGAAGTTCAGCTTACGCTATTTCAGGAAGTATTATGCTTCTGTGATTTCTGGCTATCAAATTAGCTTTTTTTTTGATTTGTTGCATTCAATTCAGGTGCTGGTGCAGCTCACTATAATAAGCCAATAAGTCCCTTTAAATTGTTACCTGAAATTACGTATGCTTGATGATGGTGATTTTTGTCTTTTAAATTTTGGAGGTAGCTTTGTTCCAATTAGTAACATACGATACATAGAAAAGTATCTGAAATATTTTAACCCACCCAAGTAAAGGATCTGATCATTGGAACAAACCTGATGTGATTGTTCTCAGGCCTAATGTGGTCAGATTTTTGGACAGTTGTGCCAGAATTACTCAGATCATGTATCAATGTATCTCTTGTATGGAACATATTGTTTAAGACAGTGCTCAAGATAAACAGGAAAATATACCACTAGATCATTTATATATAAACCATTATATCTGCCAAAAATATGTAATTCTGGTTAGCCACTCTTGGGAATTATGCACCCCTAGCAAACAGCTCAACAGGGCTGGTGACCTAACTTTATTTTTTTTATTATTATTATTATTATTATTATTATTATGAGGGTCAGACTTGATTGAACTTCCTTTTGTTTTTTCTTTAATTTTTTTAGTTTCCTGATTCTCTAGTTGTCTCCAAACCACTACCCTCCCTGTGTGCGGGTGTCTCTATCAGCTAGCTGGCTAGTGAGGAGACACCTATGTGTGCGTGTTCCCACGCCTAGCTGTGTGCGTCCATAGATGCACACCACTTGCAGCAAGCCTCCCCTGCTCCCACAGTCACACTTTGGCTGATGGCAGAGGAGCCTACAGTTCCTCTGCCCTCAGTACCCTCCCCCAGGACCAGTAAGTTTGGAGAAAACAGAGCATGTGCCTGGTCCTGGCAGAGGAGACAACTTACCACAGGTAAGTGTGTGTGTGGGGGGGGTTACAGGTTTACGTGTCACAGCTTGGTCATCAGCCCACCCTATCCCCTTATTGGAAAATTAAGGATCAGAAGCACACTGATGAGGTCTTCCCATTGGCTTCAGTTCTTGTAAACATGTTCAGGAGATTACCAGCACTTAGCACAAGAACTAATTTATGATTGGCTCACCCACTTGATATTAAGAGGGATTCTGGTACATACACTAGTTTTATATAAGGATACATGTATTGTTTATAATACATATATAACTGCACTAAATTGTGTTTATGATATCTCCCCGGTTTCTAGATTTACCAAGTGCAATTTTACCTATTGAAGAAATATTTAATTTGGAATTTTTGCTACCTTTTATTCAAATTAGGAGTAAAAAAAAAACAACTAATACATACTAATGGAATAAGCATTTGAGTTTAGCTAAGAACAGCATTTTAACAACAGTATTGTTCTTCTATCAATAGTATTTCGTTTGCATTCCTCTATGTGTGTTTCCCTTGAGAGGCAGTCACAGCATGACCTAGTTTTTTCCTGTATTACAAGAGCTTAATACATTCTTTATCAGTTGTCTTTCTCTGCTGATGCCAAGCATGCTGTAGGTGTTGCTGTAAATGTCATATAGTATTAGCAAAAGCTGAAACACTGGGGTTTTCATGAATTTAAAAAAATGCTAATATTAAACCATGATAAGAAAAAATGTAGTACATTGTAACATAAAGCAAGTAGCTAGAAATGGTACTGACTGCACTTTTTTAAATTACAAGTTTTAGCACTGCTTGCAATAAGCCTGGAAGCTCAGAGAGCTAAAGAAGTAGCCCAGTCTAAACAAAAATAAAAAGAAAGTACACCCTCTTTGATGTATATGGTTTTAAGTATCAGAACATAATAAAATACATCAGGTCCTTAGACGGTCCTAAGGATCCATTCACATCATCTCCAGACCAGGCCAGATTGTTTCTGGACCCAAAATGCATCCTAATGTATTTCTATGCTTTTTCTGACCTCTGTTCACACCAGCACAGTCGGTTGCAGACCAGACCAGACAAATACTGCATGTCTCATTTTGTTGTGGTCTGGAACACATATAAATGCATGCAACACACCTGAGAGCCCATTTTAAGCTAAATAAAGCAAAACAATCCACAGCTCTGGGAATGTGGCAAAATGTGATGCACTGCATTCCAGATCTGGTCTGGGAAATGGTGTGAATCCACCCATACTGCTTCCATAGTAATTAAGAGGCTAAGTAGTAGCCAGACGCTGATAATTACATGCCCTTGATTAATTGATCATCAGCAAGTGTGACCACCTCTATAAAAGCTGAAATTTTAGATTGCAGGTCTGGAGCATCTAGGGTTAGTTCACACCATATGCAGTGTATTCCGTTCCGATTCTGGCCAGAACGCACTGCATTGCAGCATTTTGATCACACCGCAACGGAACGCACTGCAGGCACAATGTGCCTTGCGATCCCGTGTGGACGATTGCATTGCGGCCAGAGGGTGTGGCTATGGTGCCATTCACTTCAATGGCCCTCTCCAGCCCGGCAAAAAAGTGAGCCGGCCGCAATGTGATGCAGTGTGTTCCAGCCAGAATCGGACCGGAACGCACTGCATATGGTGTGAACTAACCCTGAGGTGTGTGTTACACAATGCCAAAGAGCTAGGACATCAGCAATGACCTGGTCCCCATTGCAGCTCCCCTAAGTTTTAGTTAGAAGTAATTTTCATATTGAAAAGGTAAGGTGAATGAGCTTGACATTAACTGCAGATATTAGGAAATATTGTTGTTTGATTGTCAGGGAATTAAGATATAAATAACAGAAGACAGAAAATTGGATTGATTTACAGGTATTTGGTATATTAGGGAATAGTGAAGTGATCAATAGTGATGAAAAATTCACTTTGTATCAAGAAACTAAAAATGAAGTACATGGAAAGGGGTTTTAAAAAAGCCCAATTAAAGTCACAAAAATAGATATGCAGCCAGATATCTAAGTATTAGCAATCTCCATTTTCATAGATTAACCCCCATGTTCCTGTTACAGCAGCTGTGTAGGTAGTCTAAACATGGCTGTGTAGTCTAATAAACACCAGAGTTTGACCCAGTGCTCTTGGTAAACGGAACTTAGTTACCCAAACTGGTCTGACACACCCCTTTTTATATTAACTTGTAGTTAAAAGTTTGTATAGAGCATGCCTTACCTGAAAACTGGGATTGCATTCATGCATCATATAGTGTTCCAGAAACCCTCTCCTACTTTGTTGACAAGGTAAGTGATGTCAAATCACTTCTGGTCAATTAAATGAAAGCCATGAGACTTGCATGGGTCAGTTATGACCCTTGGAAACACACATGTTCTCTACTCTACCCATACTCTATTGACTCTTTTCATAGTTTTTGCTTTATGTAAAAAAAAATCATAAGATAAATTCAAGAAGGAGAATTGCTAGATCAAGAAACTTGTTTTCTGTCCAGCAGTGTTGTCTTTAACCCCACCTTGGATCAATTCAAATGTTTGTTTTGCTACCAGCTTGCTCTAATCAGCTTTTTAGGTGGTTTGCATATGTTTCGCTCAATAATTCTTAATAGTGAATGCATCAGACATTTGTTCCAGCACAATAAGCCTATAGTCTAGTGTAGTAGTACTATAGTAAACTGAGATCCATACTATAGTATGTTAGACTTGTATACTAACAGCACCAAATATTAACGTACGTACATAGAAATTTACCCAGATATTCCCCACAATTATAAATAGTATTTCCACCACATATTTAAAAACACAAAATAATATACAGACAAATAAAATGGATGAATCTAAAGTACTGTTCAGTTTGCACTAAACTAAAAGAGACCTCACTAAACATGCCATCAGTATATAAAAAGGTGCTATACTGTACGTCTTCACAACCAAACTGATTTCAATCTTTTCTGTCATTTCACAGTAAATTTTGCATAGTAAGTTGAAATTTCCTGACATGGTTTACTAATCTTTGCATATATTAATTGCAGTTTGTAATTAAATATGCCCATGCCAATATGGCTACATAGTCAAGGCTTGTTGAGAATTATGAAAATAATCTTAATCTAATGATTATTTGATTCATTTGGCAGGCAAGATTATTGAAGTGCTTAAAAAAAACCAAGTTGAGAAGAATACATTGGTATATTTTACATCTGATAATGGAGGACATGTAGAAGAGATTTCCTCTTCTGGAGAAGTTCATGGAGGATTTAATGGAATCTATAAAGGTAATGTTGTAAAAATGTTTTTCCAACTGTTATTTTAAAATTAATTTTTCATTATGAATGTGTAAATTATGCAATAACCCCAAATGATTTTAACACAGAGTATCATGCATCATTTATTACAGCAATTAGCTTACAGTTATCCTTAACAGTCCTATAATAATGAAGGGCTCTAATAGAGAAACAGGATATTGTTGAGTAGCTGAACTACAGGCAGATACCTAAATACCCAGAATACATAAGCTGCATTGCCTGCCAAAGGATTTGTGTTTCCATCCACCCAGCGCTGTGATTTACCTAGGCCTGGTAGAAGGCACATCTAGACTGGTGAACTGATTTTCCACAACTGCAGAAAAGCATAAAAACCAGGTTACCCCATGTCAGCCTATGATTGGATAGTAAAGGAGAAGCAGAAGACTGATGAGCTGATCACAGGGGGGTGCAGGGTTTTTCATCTTAGTTCTGCTGACCTTCTTCTTTAGCCTTCTTGTACCACTTCATGTCTACGTGGCTCTGGCTCTACTGTAGACTGTCCATCATAGCTCTGGATTGGCTTTCTGATTGTGACAAAAGTAGACCATGCCAGCACAATGCTTGTTGGCATGGCTGCTTGTAGTCACTTTTTCAGAGGCATGTGTGCCAGGGAGACCTTTCAGGAGCATCACTAAAGTAAAATAGGCAAATTTAAGATGATTTGAAACAGCTCTCAAAATTTAACATGTTAAATATTATATAAGATTTTAGTGGTTGGGTTTAGGTTCTTAGTGTAATGCAATATAATTGATACATTTATAAATATTATATTTAAGGAGGAAAAGCTACTTGCTGGGAAGGTGGAATACGTGTCCCTGGACTTATTCAATGGCCTGGAGTTATAGAAGCCGGTACTGTTATTAACGAACCAACAAGCAATATGGATATTTTCCCTATGATTGTTAAGCTTTCTGGATCAACTGTTCCTCAAGACAGGTATTTTTTTTTAATCATTTGTAATCAGGCTTTCCTAGATATTAACATAATTATTTTTCTTTGAAATGTCTCTGTTTTGGATCCAAAACAAAAAAATGGATGGAGGTGTATTTTTTAAGATGATGCCAACTAAACTGACAAAGAGGGAAGTACAGTAACCCTTAGTGATCAGAATTCATCTTTATGACTTGGTAATGGAATTTATAATTGATTGCAAAGGTTACATCACTTTGTCACACACATAATTCATTTTGCACCTTGCCGAAATGAATATGTTTATGTTCAAATATATAATAGGTATTCCTCACTTAACGACCAATTTCCATTCCTACGACCAGGTCGTTAAACGAATTGGTCGTTAAGTGAGGTACTCTATACAGTACTGTACTGCATTAGTGCAGTACTGTATAGTGTTGCAGATGTACAGTACTGAACAGTGTACTGTACATCGGGCAATAAAGTACTTACCGAGACCCGTGGTGAAGAATGGAGCACATCACTTCCGCCGGCGAGACATCACACTGACGCTGCCACATTACCACACGTAAGGTCGGACGTAAGTGCGAGCGGTCGCAAAACAGGTAAGTCGGTGTGATGAATGTCTGTGTGTATATATATATATATATACA
>NW_017307065.1:717763-726017 GCF_000935625.1 Nanorana parkeri | reverse complement strand
TATATATATATATAATTTATTTTATTTAAAAAAACAAGAGAATAAGGTTTAATATAAAAAAAGTTTAAAGTTCCAAAATACGCCTGTTATCACTGCTGGCATAAGCCACCATATACCAGGTCAAATATCAGATAAAATGGTTAATGGTCTCCTAGAGGGTATCTCTGTGTTTTATTTTAGAATTTGGTGAAAAATGTTGGCACAAGCCCCTTATTTATGACAAAAATGATCTAGTGAATAATGTTACAGTCATTAACTAAACATTACACCTCAAGCTGGCTCTTTAGCAGCTGAGATCTCTACTTCAGTGAATTTCCAGAAAGCATAGCTCAATAGTACGATACATTCAGCCTGTGAAGTGAAGCTTCATTTAAATTGCAGAGCATTTCCAACAAAGGTATAAATCAATTACTTATTTAAAAGTTGTTTAAATTTGAGAGCAACTTTTGTAACTTTGTAATCTATGTCTTCCTCTCAGCCAAGTGGTTATAGAAAGCCAAGTACTTTAAAACATGACCTGCTTTACCCTCCCGTTTCAAAGTTAAGGTAATTTGTAGTTGAATTAGTTCATCAAAGTGCATTAGAGCATTTCTTAGCATTCTAAATGTTAAGTTGCTATCAACAGCAGGGTCACTTTTAATTTCGCGCTGTAGCATTGGAGCACCATCTGACAGACTGTTACTTTTGCCCAAGTGCATTGAAGAGGCACTCTAAAGCTTATGATTTATTGAGTGCTTTTAGGAAACATAACATAAAGGAAAGACTAGCACAGGTTTTTTTCCCACTTTTTATAATACCCCAGAAATTATGCAGATAAATTCAAATCTTGTTACTTTATGAGACTCTGTTCATAATGTCATTTTTTTTTCCAACTAAAATGGAAAATTCATTACCATGCATCAGAAATTATATTGAAGCAAAGCTGCAGAGTACATTTCATTCATACTACAGTTTAACCAGCCACAGTCCACAGCAATCACAGAATCTCTGCAATCAATTTTGTTACATATACAGTAAATTAATCAAGAACTACTACCATGACAAAACTGTCCATAACATCAGATTATGTGTATTTGGAATTAAAATGTGTTATACTGTGAACTACAGACTTATTTTACTGAATGTCCAATGCAACTGAGTTTTTTTTTGTTTTACTTTCATTGTTTAATTTTGTGTTAATGGTGGATGTTCATTGGAGAAGCATTTTGTACCTTGTGTAATGGTTAGTTGCTGATCAGTCTACTAAAGGGCAGCTTTATGTCACATATTGGTTCATTCCTATTGGTTTAACCACTTGGTGGGTAGCAATAGAGTTATAGTTTGTGTGCAATACTGATGGGCAAGCTGCTACAATCTCCACAATGTACAATAATAGTAATAGAAAATAATGGTGGACCTCATTACATTTGGGTAGATGTTCCAATTCTATTAAAGCCATCCCATATGCCATCCAAGTAACAGTCACCAGCAAAACAGAGGAATCTTGATTAATTCAGAATGCATTGCATTAGTGAATTGCCCAAGTAAGATATACTGTATCTGTGTGGTGGTAGAGGCAGAGCTCTTGCTACCGTATGTCAAAGCCTCCAGCAAGGCAAACAGTTAGCAGCACAGTTGTGACATCACCAAATCTCACTAGAAATTTCCTGAGTATCAGTTAGTGGTAGCGGTGCTTTAGATCTTATGCTGCAGATATATAGCTCTGAAGCTGTAGGCACAAGAGTTCCTAGGCACCCTCAATACCAGAAAGTACAGTGCTGTTTTTCAGGGCATATTCCAGACAGAAGGTATGTTTTCAGGGTACTGTTAGACACAATTAGCATTTATAAGCAAACCTTCACTTTTCTGAGGCTTCAGTTCCACTTTAACCTATATGCTGGTCACACATATGGCATTTTTGAGGACATTTTAAGCAATTCCCTCCTGTACATCTTTACAGGGAGAATACAAACAGTGATACAACCCAGACTGGTTCTAATCCTTCCCTATGCAATATATTCCACTCTGAATATGTATTAGACCTCTTTATGTTGATGATCAGTTACATCTATAAAAGCAGAACTAAAGTTAAAATATAGTGTTGTTTCATTTTGGATCTGTCGCATATACTTTTTAAAATAAATCCCTGTTGAGCCTGCCAAAGGTCTTATGTAAACGAATAATTTCCTGTGCTTTCTTTAACTACTGACTTGTATCAGTTAGCAGTGTTTAGGTCTCTGTGTGAACTATAGCACACCTTTCCTTCTGTTATGAAAAAGAGGGGAGGGCTGTTTTATAGTCCTAATACATTTCCTGTCTGATGGTAACAAAATTACACCTCCAGGGTAACATCATTGACCTAAGCAAATAAAGCCAAGGGTTGGTGGCTTCTAAAACAAATCCTGACTCCCATTTCCACGTTTGCAGCCAAATCGGGATAACACCTACTTTATATTTGTAATATGTTCCCATTCACATAGCATAGCTTAAAAAAAAAATAGGGCTTACATTTTTAAGCGCTTTTTGCATGCTTAAAAGGCCTGCTTAGCTTTCCCTATGGAATGTTAAGGAGGGGCTCTGGGAAGTTATGTTTACTATAATTAACCCTATCATCTGTACTGTGCAGACTGATTTAATTCGGCTGTAAACTAGATTTGAAAACTGTCTGTCCTAATAAAGGTATAAAGATTTATAAGCACTGTATGTTAATGAGAGGAGGTCTGTCCCTCTACTTTCACTTTCCAACTGCTCAAGTATGCTGTGTGAATAGGAAAACATACCAAACAGGGGGTTTTCTCATATTTGACTGCAAAAGGGGAAATACACTTTAAAACTGAACTTCAGGCAGGATCTAAAAGGCACGGATTGTTGCAGCTCTATAATCAGTAATATATTGTTGTTCTCGGACCTCAGCTGTACAGGGGACAAGGTTGATGAGGGAATCCAGACAATCCATTAAAGGAGAACTAAGAGGTGAGTGAAAATCACTCATCCTCACAGTTCGAGCCAACGTGTGACAATGAAACTGTCACACGTAGGCTCAATAGATCGGGAAGTGAGCAAACACATACTGTTGCTCGCTCACTTCTCGATCAATTCCCCCCCTCCCCACTCCAATTCTCCAGCGCTGACTGGGGGAACGGACGGTACAGCTGGTTCTGCCTCTAGATAGACAGAGCCCGCTCTCACTCACACAAGCTGGGTGGATCTCGACAGTAATGTCGGGATCCGCCCCGGCTGCAGCGGTCTCAGTAGGCTGCGAGCTGTAGCTTGCGATATACTGAGCTTTGGGTCACGGGAGGACGCCAGTATATGTCTTCCTGTGACCGTTAAGAGACCTATGGGGAAAAACTCTTACCCCATAGTTCTCTTTTAATGTATTGGAGCTGAGAGTGATTCAGCCCTCCCTGCAACATTGCATGTGCTATCTGCATTGAAGGCCATGGCTTGCATCAACCATCAGGAAGGAAACAGAAGTTGTGCTACTCAAAGAGAAATGGACCTCATCATGGCCTGGGCAGAACTTCACATTCTGGCCTTGTCCACTGCACACATTCCAGGAGTGGGCAACTAGCAGGCCAACTTTCTCAGCTGGCAGCACTTGGACTCTACACCCAAAGTGTTTCTGGATAGCTGCTGCATATTTTAATGAGGACAGTGTCCTCCCATTTGTTTCTACTGCTTTGAAACATACTAGGAAGATCTCCCTCTACTGCTTAGATGTGGTTCAGGCTATCTGTGTCTATATCTGAGCTACAACTTTATTGAGACAATCTGGTTGTTTGTTTGTAGCTCCTGAATAACCTCACAGGAGACTCTGCATCTCAGTCTATCTGTTGATGAATGTATCAGGTCAATGTATATACCTACCTACCACCATCTGTTTTTTGTTTACACATTTACTAAGTTTTGCCAGGTGGGTGGACAGCCCTCTGCTGATGCCACTTTTGGCCTGTGTCTTGCACTGTACATTTAAGAACATTTTTGACTTCTGCTAAATTTTGTTTCTTGGCATACAGTACAGGGCACAGGACCCTCACCTCTATGTTCTCTATTGTTGCAAAAACAACTGAGGATTTCCTGAATGGGAGAGGTTATATGAGGGTCCTTACAGCACTTGCCAGTGATATATGCATGTTACCCAGTTGTCTCTGAATCTGCCTGTGTTCTGTACTGTACTCCAAGAAACATTTGTTGTTGTGTTTTGTATTAGGTCAAAAATGCAATTTTTTCGCAAATCCTTTTGAATACCTCTACATTCCCTAATTAGCTGAATTCTGCTATGCCTGTTCTTGTACACAATGCCCATTTCTCTGGAGAGATATGGTAAGCATTATGGCTGAAGTAATTACTTGAAGTGCCTAATTATATTTGTTTGTTAACTTTTATTGTGATAAGATTCATCCACAGATAAGGTTAAATTGTGTGTAGCACACATTCTAGGTGCCTAAACAGTTATTGTGTTTTAAAGGATAAAGGAAGTTAAAATCCGCTTAAGTCAATGTAGATCTAAAAACTGTCTGTCCTAGCAAAGGGTTAAATACATAAGCATTGTATGATAATGACAAGAAGCATGGTCTGTCCCTCTACTTTCCTTTTCCAACTGCTCAAGTATTCTGTGTGAATAGGAAAACATATAGTATGTTCTCATATTTGATTGCAAACGTGCAAATACTCCTTAAAACTGAACTTCAGGGAAGTATAAAAGGCCCACACTATGCACACTATTGTAGCTCTATAATCAGTAATACATTGTTAAATGTATTTTCTATTTTCTACATGTAAGATGTGTAAGTACTTACACTTTACTTGGCACCGTCTGTACAGTAAAGTTTAGAGAAGGAGAAGCAGCCCAAAGAACCCGTAAGGTCCTCTGCACTACAGTTTCCGAAGGAAGAATTCACCCACTATATTTTCCCTAGTGACCATTGTCTCTACTGCAGAAAATGATGAGGAATCCACAATGTTAGAACTGCCCAAGGAGGTGAGGGAAAATCTGTCAATAGGGACATCTGTTTAAGCGACAACTGTCTAAAAGGAGATTTGCCCTTGTTTTGGAGATAATTCTTCTTACTTCTTTTGTATTCTGACACAGTGGGAAAAAAGCTTAACCCTTCCAAATTTTATCCAAAACAAAAACAATAACATTTTTTTATTGGGGCCCACTAGAGAGCTTATTTTTCCTTCTTGTTTAATGAGTGGCACAGGGGGCATTTGGCTTATACTGCGATCTACAGGAAGGTGTATATACTGGCAAACAAAAACAAAGTGTTTTGTCTGGTAAAACCCCTCCCACTCTGAGCATGCCCAGGACATATTCTGTTGGGTATATCTAGATATTTTTACAATGAAGTCTGGGCCAGCAAATGGACCTGTGTACCATCAAGGGTCCGATCTTGGCACTTGCAATCTTGTTTTAAAGAGCTCTAGCCTCCAATTCCCTATTTAAGACTTTTGTACAAGGTGCTTCCCATGTGGCTTCCCCTGTAACGTCACCCATCTCTCTGTGGAATTGAATTTGGCCCTGTCAGCACAAAATAGGGATATTCCTATATCCACTGTTCCCCAGAAAGTTTTGTTTTCTCCTTGTTGTATCACCTCTGTGTGGCATGTGTCTTTACTGGTGGCCTTGTCGGCAGGTTTATGGAAGGCGTGCAACTGTTTCTACTGGATGGTTGCACCTCTTTTGTCTTCCAGGCACGCTTGAAAACCTTTTCGGCGAGTTAGTGGCGTGCTCGGAAGACAACTGCTGAATGGGCCGGTGTGCGCAAGTGCACACTGCCCGCTCAGCATTGGAATCATCTTTTTGTTATCCAAGATGGTCCCTGCAAGACACATTATTGTTTAACATTGCCTAAGATCTTACAAATCGGGTTCCACCTTTTCTTAAGAAGGCACACTTTACTAGATCCGTGAATGCTTCTTGGGCTTTTTGGCATTGTGCAACTGTTTCCCAGATTCACAAGGCCTTCTAATTTCACCTTCTCTAAGTTCTACCCATGGCTGTTCAGGCTTCTGCCAGCTGATGTCAGCTTTGGGTGTACGGTCTTTCAGGCAGCAATTTGAGCTTTGGCAGGCCCAATTTGTTTCCTCTTGTTGTTTTAGTGGGCCTCTTAGTGTTTTGTTTGCTGTGTTGCCCTCCCCTCAGTTGGACTTCTTTTGGAAATGGGAGAAAGAAAACATTATTGTTCTCATCGTGAACATTTTTTTTTTAGTTAATTGAGGGACACCAATTTTACCTGTTTGTTTTTGGTCTTTCTCTTGACACTACAGAAGTATTCTGGGAGCGGGATGGGTTGTACACTGTATAATATGGAAAAACATATATATATATATATATAATTTTTTTCCCTCATTAATCTACACTCTGTACCCCCATGATGACAAATGAAAAAATAATTTTATAAATGTTTGCAAATAATGTATGGCAAAAGGAAAAACTGAAATATCACATTGGCATAAGTATTCAGACGCTTTGCAACAACACTTGACATTTATCTGTGGGGCCTCCCATTTCTCTTGATCATTGCTGAGATGTTTTTCCACCTTGATTGAGTCCACCTGTGGTAAATTAAATTGATTGGGCATGACTTTAAAGGCACACACCTCTCGATAGAAAGTTAACAATGGAGAAAGAGGGACAATGCTTTACCCACTAAGAAATAAAAAAGGAACAGTGCTGTGTATTGTCTTATTTTTCCTGTCAGCTTTCTATATCAGTAGGTTGTCCTGATAATCTGGACTGCCTCATAACGTAGCACTCAATCAATCTTGTGAGTACCAGATTTGTAGAACTGTATTGCACTGGAAAATGCATTCCTATCTGTGAATTAATTACTCAGCCGAATGCATGACATTACTTACACGTGAGAGGAAAATGCAAATAAAATGAAATTATAGATGGTAATGCAATATAAATTTACATCTTACCTTTACCTAAAGGCTATAATTTTCACATGTTCTTGCAGAATTATTGATGGAAAGGATCTGCTGCCTTTGGTTCTGGGAAAAAACGTCACATCCGACCACGAATTCCTGTTCCATTATTGTAATGCTTATTTAAATGCTGTAAGGTGGAATCAGAGGAACAGTAAGTGAAGTTTAATGTTTTCTTTTTAAATATTTATGACATGTTAGTAATGTTTTATAAAACCTCAATAAATTGTAGGCTGGGTTCACACCTAGGCAACAGTGTTTTTTGCGCGTTTCTACGCGTGTTTTCGATGCTTGTTTTCTGCACATAGTTTATGAGCGTTATATGCGCATAAATCAAATTGCACATTTGTGTAAGCAGATTGTAGCTCATCGACGTTAATGGGCAACCGCGTGTAAAGCGATCAAGCACAGCAAACGCGTGTTTTCAAGTGTTTCTTGGGGCCAAAACGTGCTGTAATATGCCAAAAAAAGCTCATGTACTTTTTCCAGCAACAGGCATTTTGCTTATTGTGACAAAACACTCAAATGTGAACAGAATACATGTTGTTTTTGGGGGGTGCATATTTTTTAAAGAGAGGCTATTTTACTGCTCTGTCCAATCTGAACCGTAAGGATGTCTATTTGTTGAGCAGGCCATAAGCGAGCACAATACATTCATTTTCCTATGTCTGTCACATGGATTAAAGATTACCAATTTCCACTATCATTTTTTTAGCCTGAAATGCTTTCATTTGTTTCAAAAGCAATCATTACACCTTCAGGAAGTGTTTTCCTCAAGATCTTATATGTTCTTATAGAGTTATTTAGCTCAAGAATGTTTACCCCTTTTCTCCTGTCATCTGTCAGAAAACTGCAAAAAGTGAAAAAAATATAATCATAGGTACACAAGAACTTAACTGTGAAAACCTCCAGGTCACAGTATACTGGCAGTAGTTGATAGAATTCTGTAAAAAAAAAAAAAAAGGAAACTTCTAGCAAGATAATAAACCTTATTATGTTGCAGTACAAGGGATTGTAATGTGCAGTAACCCATAGCAGCCATTTATCGTTTCAATCTCCCGAATTTAGAGCAGTCAAAAGAATGGAAGATAACTGATGATTGTTCTTTTAGTCTACAGCATTTTTTTAAATGTGTCTTTAAAAAAAAAGATTTTTTCACTTGTTTTTATTAACTTGCACAAGGACCAGATATTGCTTTGTAAGCTGCAAACCACCAAATGTTTTGTTTTGCTAACCACATGTAAATAGCATATCTCTCAACCTTGTAATATTGAACATTTTTAGCAGGTGTACAAGGCTGTGTTTCAGAAAATTTCACATAATATTTTATATATATATA
>NW_017307065.1:706473-717555 GCF_000935625.1 Nanorana parkeri | reverse complement strand
TATATTGGCATTGCGTGGCAATACCACGGTATAATGTGGCATCAAAGTCACCCAGGACTCCCAGCAAGAGGGGCTAAGTGGTTCCAGGAAAGTACTTTTAGCAGGGAAGAGCTGGCTTTACAATACTTTCCGAGTTTTCTACATTATAGTTGGGATCCTGGAGTCGGGAGATTTATAAGGGGTCTATTCACTAAGCTGCCGAATGATCTAGCCCTAGCTTCGGCTGAACCTTCGACTAGCTTCGACAGAATATTTAGACAAAGCACACACCATTGCCACACTTATTGATCAAGCAGGCAATGAATCATGAAATCACAAGAATTATTGAAACATGCATTAGGTGCTGCTCCTGTTCAGTCCACTTGGATGCACTGGCAGGGTGCACACACCAGCTCGCAACTAGTGACGAAATACACTGTAACTAAAGGAAATGTGGCACTCCTGTATCAGTTTAAGATCATCATGTAATCTTTAATTCGATATTTAAATGTACTTTACACGTACTTGCACTTAATCATAAAGTATATAAGTATATTATCTATGATTAAGCCAAGTATGCATGAAATGTGTTAGAAATGTTCTCAGAGTCATATGCTGTTTGCCGATCGGTGTGCTTATCAAATATATGCCCCTTTGCTTATGTCAAGCTGCAGGTGGGGAATTCACTATCTGCAGCTGATTAGGCAGCACAGAAGGAGCTTCTGTCCATTTTGTGAGGGGCTTCTTTTGGGTTTGGAGGAGCTTAGGTTCAGACTGGGTTCCGTTGGAATCTGAGCTCATCCCTACTTGTCAGGTGCACCCCTGGTGGTGAATACAAGTTCTGCCATAGATCCCTGAGTGCTTTGCTCCTTTGCACTTTGTAATTGTATAACCCAAAGCTTTAGACAATTGTGTATTTTAATAAATTACTTAAATATGATATTGCTGTTTTATAGTATAGGATGAAAGGGCTGAAGTATTAGTGTGACAAGGCCTTAAGTATTAAGTGCAATATCCATAACACCCAGACATAAGTCATTTTGAACTGGTCTGCATTGAGAAACATGTCTTTTGATTGACAGTTATGGAACAGGGGCATGCCTTGAGGGTGTGAACAAGTAATTATATTTAGGCTTAAAAATATATTGGATTGATTCAAAAGACTCTATGAATGATACCACACCCTACAATATTTACAAAGAAACAACAGGCTTTAAAGCTTCCACAGATACCACTTATTGTAATCATAATTAGGCTGCAGAGTTTCTGTGCCTTTAGGTTCTTGAGATGTAAATCTAGCCCTAGTAGGTACTTTATACCTGCTGTATTTTTGTTTTATTATTGTACTGATAAATTTTCTTTAGAATTAAAACTGAGTAACTATTGAGCTATTTACAGTTTCTAGCTTTATCTATTTTTATGTTAAGCATACATTTTCTGCTGCTACTTCACCATCCCTGTAAAAAAAAAGTAATAACATCGTTAGGCTAGTATCAACAGCAGCAGGTAAGTATTGGGCACTGATGACAATGGCACATAAGTTGACTACCAAGAATGTTTTTTCCCCCCAAACTCATGTAAGTAATCTGTTTCCCCCCAAAATCTCTCAAAAAGGAAGTGGTCAATGTTTTCATAGCAAAATAAGTTTTTCTAAGTATTATTTCTGATCCGAAACAAAGCTACACAGTGGATCTTCTGCACTCTATCTGGCCCTGCCACCATGGAGATACCTTCTTTGCACTGCTAATAGACTTTGGTGGGTCTGCCATTACTATGACTTTTTACATTTGTAATAAATAACACAATAGGTACATTCATTCTTTAGATTTGGAGTACAAAACCCAGTAGACTGACAAAAAACCTTCAATATTTCCATCCATGTATGAATTCTACCTCTGTATGAAATATGGCATATTTAGCAGATCCATATTACATGCCTCTAAAATGTTAAAATGTACCCTTTGTAAAAAGTACAAACTGCTCTATGCCTCTGGTAAATTTAGAAAATGCATTTTTCATTGTGGTTGTTGGCAGCATTTTTTGTCATGCAAGACACTTGCGCATAAACAAACATCTTTGTTTGAGATTATGTGATATTTCCTTTGATAAGAACTTGAGTAAGCAACAGACCTGCTGGGACAATGTTTAATTATAATTATAAGCAGCTTATATTGAACAAGATGTCCTCAAATAAAATGTACAATGAACAAGCTTAAGAAGTGGTTAAAATAAGAATGTGCATCCAAAATGTATAGCTCTCTCAATGTCATTAAAAATAGATCGGCAGCAAATATTGGGGGAAAAGCATAGCAAGTAACCATTGCTGTTTGTATAGATTGTTGTTCAAAAATAGCACTATGTATTGCTTGTGCTCTGATATCTTATAGTTTAATTAAGGGGAAATCTCTTAGTAAAGGTTGAATATTTTATTAACACTTGAATAGACACATTTCCATTAAACAACTATGATGGTAAAGGCATTGCTCTGTATTAGCTGTATTTATGCTATGTAAATATGGATGTTTTTTGCAACCCTTGAAAATTTGTTCACTTTCATACTTTAAGCTTGCTTTGTGTTGTGGTAACGCACATTAAAACTGCAACAAAAGACACTCTGTGAACATTTATCAATTCCGGCGCACAGCAAGGCAATGCTAAACAGGAGCAGTGCGACATATTATGCTACACATTTGCTACAAGGTTACAGCTTGATTCATAAATCTCTCTTTCAGCTGTTCTAAAGCAGCACTGCGACAGAATGAAATCTGACCCTGACCACTATTTAATTGCTTGACTATTTAGAGTGAAAGTGATGAATTTGTTGCAGATCTTTGCAAATCTCTAGGTTGGCTGCACATTATTTCAGGCCCAAGGGTTTACAAATACACAATAAAATTGTCGCATAGACTTTGCTAAATAAGAGACAGTCTGATTTGCATTTTATTCAGTCCCTCATTTGTTTGATAAAAGTCCCCTTTTGTGTGATGCCATTCATATAGAACAGCACCCCAGCACAGTACAGTAGGTGAATGGACCCATGCTGTACAGTAGGTGAATGGACCTGTGCTGCAGTGCATGACAAGGGCTATGATGCGCGTTGTGTGCTGCATTAAAAAAGTCCAATATATTGGTCTGTTGCTGTGCATTGGTAGCCTACTTTTAATGAATGCATGATCTTAATGCAATGAATGTTAATGTGCACAATTTCACAAGAGACCTGCCAAGTGTAGAGCAACTCTTAACATTTTAAATTGTTAATTAGATAAGAAACACAAAGTAAATATAGGAACTGTTTACTTCATTGTTAAAAATTAACCTAATAACTTAGAGCAGATGCATTTTTTTAAGTGTACCTGTTACAAACCTAGGCAATTTAAACTAATCATATGATAATAAACATGCATATACAGAGAATACCTTCACTGAAAATGGAATGATACAACTGTTATTTGAGTCATACATCTGGCAGCTTTTTGTATGCATCTTTAATGTTACCTCCCTTACTTCCCTTTTGTTCAATAAGGCCACCAATCAGATTAAAGGACAGTTTGAGGCATGAAACAGGTTGATTTCTAAAAAAAAAAATCTACTTTTCTTAGTTTGGGAGAAAATATAATTTTCTCCCAAACTACCATTTACTATAAATGTTCAATAAAAAATCCCCATATCTCATTGCCAGTCTAAATAATAAGGAATATAAATAACCAGTACAGGAATCTCAAATGACAATCTCTAAATTGTGATTGTATTTGTGTTCTCACTTTTGTCATAGAATGAAGTGTTAAAAAAAAGCTCAAAAACAACATTGCAACATTTCTTTTTTCTCTTAAATACTTCTTCAAGCCTGACCTTTGTGAACAGATTCACAGTTCATAAAACATGACATTTGTAGCAAATCAAAACTTGCAGAATGGTTCTGTTTCTGTCTATTTAATTATTCTATGCACAGGAGTCAAATAAAGTATGTACAGGTATGTTTTTAAAAAACAACATATGTAGATTGCAAAGGTCACAAAGTATTACAGCATTTGTATTAGCTCCTGCAAAAGAGATTGAAGACAAGTCAATAAATGTAATTTATTTAGTCTTTACAGGAGCCAAGGGTAAATTAAAAGTCCTGTAATCTCTAATTTAGTCATTTTTTTATTAAAAAAAGAACCATGACACTACATTTTTATTTTAAAATAAATATTTTCCAACACTGAATACTTGTATAAAAAGTTCCTCGCGGAAGCTGTTCTTCTTCCTTGTTGCGTAGTAGCTGTAATATTGAAACTGATGCTGAACAGGTCCACCTTCACTGCTCCATATATATGCTGTGATTTCAATAGTATACGAGTAGCTGTGTTCATCTACTACCTCCCATACAAGTATCTTTCATGAAAGGTCCTTCCAAAACCAGAAAGCAAGCAGGGACCCCTAAACATTATAAAAGTCTAATTTCACTGTCAGATTAGGATACCCTTGCTATAACCTATCAACCAGATCCTTATATTTCCTGCTAAAAGCACTTTTTATAAATACATAAATTACAATTAAACGCATTAAAACAATAGTATTAACTTGTTAAATGTCCTGTGTAACTCTTCTTAGATATTAACTATGTAATCAGTTATCAGGTTATTTGTATAATTCAGCTTGTGACAAGTCACTTACAAGGTCACTCACCACCACCATTTGCACAAAATTGTGTGTGTAATGCCTCTACTAGGGGCTGATTTAGTGAGCAGTGGTATGGCCTAACTGTGGCCATACCATTGCTCTCCCCATCCAAAAAAACAAAAATGCTGGCCCATTTACACAGTGTTGTTCACAAATGTGTTTAATGATTCACTAACTTTTGGGAGCTAGCAAAGTCTCGTTCATTCATTCAAATAAATTGGGGGTGGGGAGTGATAAATGGAGTAGGAAACCTATTGAACTACTTTACAGGTCATGCCACAGGGCTCTCATTCCATCCCAGATTGTTTACCTGTACTTACCAAGTCCCTCTATGTAGACAGGGACACAAAAGGCAATTTCACAAATACTGTTTTAGTGCAAAGCAGGTCCATGTGAAGGCTTAATCTCACTATGATTTCATCTGTTTCAAAGGACATATAGTGTTCTTTCGATGTTAAACACAAGCAAAAACCTTCCCAACAACAGCTGTCCCTATAAAGAAGAAAGTAGATGCTTACCCCTCCTGTCTTATTCCCCTTGAAAAAGTTGGATAATCTTATTGGTTGTTATTAGGAACACAGGCTATGTGAAGCAGTTCTTATACATACATGTATTTTTGAGGCTACAAAGACAGGTTTCAGACACATTTTGAGGTTCCAGTGACTTGCCCAGTTTGAGAGATAAAACAGGAGTACAGGTCTGTAAGAATTTAGATTCAGTTTACTGTATTTGCTTGTATACTTTATAAACACTACCTTCTCTGTGGCATAGAGCTGCAAGTTATAGGTTTAAATCAGGAAGGACATTCGTAACTCTATGGCCTATCTTGCTATATTTCATATATAAGCATAGCAAATAACCAATAGCAGAATCTAGCCAGCAGATGAATGGGGTGGGTTGCTGCTTGAGAGATAATAGTAACTCTCAAGCAACCAGAAACTACAGTTACCCAGCATTAACCAATCCCCATGGATAAGGGTCACACAGTTTTAAGGCTTGACATGTTTGGTGTCTATTTGCCCGACGTGACCCCGACTTTTATGTTTTACTAAAAATATGGGTAAGAATAAATGTTTTATAACATAACGTAGGGAAACTTTTTGTTTTATATATTTATGGTACTTTTTTCATTATATAGTAAAAAAAAATAACCCCCCCGTGGGGTCACAAAAGAAACCTCTATCTGTCCCCAAAATTTTTTAACATATATTGCAAGGCTATAGTCAGGTCATGCTGACTGGTGACATATTTGACTGACTGGTGAGACACCGCCAAATTTTTCAAGCCCTGGATATACATATATTTTTTTTCATAGTTTTAAAATAAAAAGGAAAAATAACTACTAAACTCTGTAAGGATTCATTCACACCAACTCTTTGCAGTAATATACAGGAAAATGTGCATGTTATTGCAACACACAGTAACATGTCACACATGCATTGGTGCTTTACAGTGCCATACATTTTAACCACCTTCCGTCCATGGCCGTTTGTGAACGGCCGGACGGGAGTCTGCTAGGAGCGGGAGGGCGTCTTAAGACGTCCTGCCCCTCCCCCCTCTCGTGTGCGGCACTCGGTGGAGATAATTACTCGATTTCCCTTTGATCTCTCTTCCTGTCCCCGAATGCAGGAAGTGATGTATATTACATCACTTCCTGCATTCAGTGTCACTCTCCGGTGTTCTGATCTCTGCTTCATCAGCTTCTGTGGGGGTCCCAAGGTGACATCAGAGGTCTTGGAGACCCCTGATGTCTCCATAAAGAGGACCTGTTTGGTGAACTGGCTATTACATAGGGGATTTCTTAATCCACTATGTTATAGCAATAAAGTTGTCTAAAAAAAGTAAAAAAAAAAAATTACAGCATTAAAAAAAAATAAAGAAGCTAAAAAAAATATTCACAAATAATAATTTAAAAAATAACACAAAAAATGTTTTAAAGTCCCCCGTCCCAGCCACATACACATGCAAACATGCGTCGGGTGCGCCTATGTACGAAAACGACGATTGCGCCCATTATGCAGCACATGTTACATATCGCCGCGAACGTCGGAGTGAGAGCAATAATTTTAGGGCCATCAATCACTGATAACACTAAACTGATGAGCGGTAAAAACGTTTAAAGTGTCGCCTATGGCCAATTTTGGTTGCGGTCGTTTTCTGCGATTTTGCGGGCGCGCGCATTTTTAAAGGTTGACTTGTTTAGTGTCTATTTACCCAACGTGACCCCGTCTTTTATATTATACCAAAAAATTGGGGTGAAAATAAATGTTTCATAACATTTTATAGGGAAACATGTTTTTTTTTCAAAATTAAGGGTACTTTTTTTGTTATATAGTAAAAAATAAAAACCCCAGCGGTGATTAAATACCACCAAAAGAAAGCTCTATCTGTCCCCAAAAAAATGATATGAAATTCGTATCAGTACAGCATTGCATGACGGAATAAACGTCAGTCAAAGTACCGCAGCGCTGAACACTGAAAAATGGCCTGGCCAGGAAGGGGGTGAAACACCCCGGTCTTCAAGTGGTTAAATGTACAGTGCAGCAAGACTTACTGTATTTTCCATTGTTTTAAAGTGACACTAAACTCAGAAGTTAAATCTTCAAAATGCATTAAAGTACCTTAACCATTCGCAAAAATGTAGCATATTTGTGTATTACTCGGTTGCAGATCCTTAAATCATCTCTGAATTAGTGCTGAACTACAATGAGGGACTACAATCTCATGTTTAGTTTACTAAGTTGTATTGAGATTATAGTCCATCACAGGAGTGAGCTTGGAGCGGTGGCTACTTAACAACACACACAGGTACCATTGGGAAGAAACATAGCCACCCTCCAGAAGGAAGGACAGTGTCAGCACCAATTCAGAGATGATTTGAGGATCTACAGCTGGGTGTTGTAAGATTTAACTCTTGAGTTTAATGTCAGTTTAAGTTGCATTGCAGCCCATTCAAGTTACATGCTTCACTGTTCAAAAACACATGTGTTGGAGTGCAGTGGGATGAGGTGTAAACAAGCTCTACTTTTTCCAGATTTTTTTTAATTAGGAGGAGCCCCAGATATTTAACTCAAAATATAATTGACTAAAATTGTCAGTTGCTATTGCAACATACAATAAGATTGAGTTGTTTTTTTTTCAGACAGGAATTCATGCAGAATCACTATTAATGCAATGATGGACATGCTACCCATAAATGTCAAATAGCAATGGTGCTCCTAGCTTCTGGCAAAGCTTTATTTGTCAGCCACTGCACAGGAATGTATTGAGCTTTTAGTAATATAATGGGCAGGTGGCTGGAATTTTTTAGACAAGTGCCAAGCTTTCATCCTCACTTTCTCACAAAGGCTTACATGATTACTGGTTTAATAATTTTCAAGTCAACAAATTAATGTTTTTAGTTAAAATGTTCCTTCCTAGGTGTTTTCCCTGTTTTGTCAAAAAAGCAGATCTACCATGTACCCTTATATGTATAGTCTCATATTAGTAGCAAAATATCACATCACTAATTCAACATGTTTAGTCAGACTTGCAATAAAGAATACTTTCTTAAAGTCATGGCTTTAACTCTGTCATTCTAAATATTTTTCTGTCCTTAGGAAAAAAAATGAAAGATTTTGATGGGGAAAAAGTAAAAAATGCATAATTAATCTTTCTTCCCTATTTTTATAGTGAGGTCTGCGTTTCATCAAATATTTAGTTTAAAATAACAGTTCTGGAAATTGGCTGCACAATAATGAAAGACGATAAGTTTCATAATGCATTAAAAAGGTGTCATAAATCAACAGATGTCTTATATTTAGAAAGCTGTCCCCTTTCATTTGATTTCACGGACATTGTGAAATTACCATGCAGAGGAACCAAACATTTATGCTATAAAAATGTTATTTCTAAACAAGATATAGTGCTATCCTAGAGGAGGTTGCATAATTCACTAAGAAGGGAGCAGGATACTTTAGTTCTTTACTATTACTGTACATACATTTAAAAAAATCAACAATTATTAATAAAATCTTGAATAATGTAACCCAAAAACAAAAATTGTATATTGTGCTGCTTAGTTGAGGAGGCTGCAATTTTTTAGGCTAAAAACATTTTCAGCAGATACAGAAATTAAACTCGCCAAATTGCAACGTGCTTGTCCCTTCCTGTGAACTGAACTAGATGCATATAACAAATGATATGCGCCTTCTATAAAAACCCCTATCCCCATGTAATGGAGATGAACAAAGGAGCGGGAGGACTGACATTATTACTTCCTTATAAACACCTCACAAAATCACAAGTCTCACACAGTTTGCACTGTTAAATTTTTACATTGCAACAATATAGCAAGAAAAGACCTCTGAATCTTACTGCAAGCAGTATATAGATGCAAAAACATTTTGAAAAATAAAAAAAGTTACCAAATGGGTAAATGCTTACCTCAACGTTGTCCACACTGTTCGCTACCGGCTGCATCATCTAGCTTCCCTGAACTGCCCTGCAGGAAGATCTGGACAAGTGCAAATGTGCAGTGGAGATCACCGGCAGGGAGAAGTGGAGAGACTCAATAGAAGTCAATGCACGCAGCCGTGAGCGAGCACATCAGACAAACACCGAGGAGTCTGCACTGGATCAGAGACCGGCACCAACGCTGGAGGGACTGCTGGAAACTACTGGAAGGAAGAAAATGAGTGGATCATCAGTTAAGGTAAGTCCCTACAGCAGGATTGAGGGGGGTAGTTTAATGTCACTTTAAAGTCTATTTCCACTTTTGTAGTCAAATGTACGAAAACCCCAATATATTTATGCGATCCTATTCACAAAGCATAATGAAAATATTTTTTACAAAAAATGTATTTCTTACCTTTCAAGATTGTTTGTTAAGGAAGGCTAGATGGCCGATTTCAGGTTTTGTCAGCAAATTCATAGTGATCTGTCCTAATAGAAAGACTAAGGAATGAAATTTGAGGATTGTGTTTCTCTCATTCACTTAACGAACATCCAATGGACACGCCACCTCACCTTACCTGTTCAATAGGAGGACATACGTTTGAAGTCCAGACAAGAAAACCACTTTGAAGGTGGTGAGAATAAACTGTTCAAAGCCCTTGTCCGTATTACTTTACCACACAAGACAATGCTGAGACCCCTCCTGAATTCTCTTCATATACATAATAGACATAACAGGTGGAAATGTCCTTTTTGCCTTTCAGCTGCATATAGAGGTGGAATGGCGAACTTACACTCACCAGGAGTAGACTGACTAATATGTTCCCAGTTGGATATCCTAGATGTGGCTATTGCAGATTGGTATGGAGAATTCTCAAATCTATGCTGACAACTCTGTGGAGGCCACAAGGTCTCCCCAGAGCACCCTCCTCCAGAAGTCCTAAGTATCAACTGGACCCAGGAGTAATGGGTAAAGCAGATTAGCTATAATTCCGCGCTGAAGTTGCTAGAGGGCCAGACCATTATAAATAGGGAAGCAGGTTGTTTACTACGACAGTAGAAGTAATTTTTTTCTGAAGATATGGTTAAACAACGCAATTTAACAGCCTTTGAACGTGGGATGATTGTTGGCGCTCGGAGCCACGAAGCGAGTATCTGCAAAACAGCAGAATTTGTTAAATGTTCAAGAGCAGCTGTGGTTAAAGTGTTTAAAGACTGGACTGTCAGATGAAAATCTGGGTCTGAACGTGCGAATTGTGGCCGTCAGCGACTAGTCAATGTTAGGGCAGAACAGAGAGTGGCAAGACTGGTGCAAGACAACAGAAGGGCAACAGTGCAGTATCAGATTCCTCGCATCACCTTTCAACATCTCGTGGAGTCACGAGGTGGCCCTAGAAAGTCATATTGTGGAGTCATCCCGTGGCCCAACGAAGTACTGATGGTCATAATAATCTGGACACTCAGTGTATATTATATATATATTGTGGGGGTATAGCTCAAACGGGGATCACCTTCCCTGGGAAAAAAAGGTAGTTAAGGCACCAAAGTCATTTTTTAAGCGGACTTGCAGTAAGTTTTTATTTAAAAGGTTGCAATAAAACAGAAAACAAATCCTTGCCTTTCAGGCTCTGACTAAACAGGCAGGTTCCTCTCTACCAGGTGGTGAGCTTATCTCAGCCACCTCACAAAACCAAAGTATTTCAGCAACCTTTTACTCACAAACATCCAACTTGTAGCTCTCTCTCAGCATGCTATCTGAGTCCCAGGCCAGCGCAACATCATGCTTCAGCCTTCCCCTTTCATTTCACTTGGATAATCAATCATTAATCAATTAGACAATCCAGGTGAGAGACAAAAAACCCAAACTGGATTATCCAGACCCAAAGTCCACCGGAAAACCTGGTCTGGGTTCCACTAGTCTTGAACATATGATAGAAAGCGAGGGGAAATATATCGCCCCCGATGACTTCCCCTTTCCTTATGTCAAAAAAATAAATAATTTATATC
>NW_017307065.1:692656-706271 GCF_000935625.1 Nanorana parkeri | reverse complement strand
ATAGATATAGATATATATAAATATATACACACAGATATCAAAGTCCATGGAATAACATAAACACCACCTCTCTATACCAAAATGCTCAACACTGTCCTACATCAAAACCCACACAATGTAGTTGGATTTGTTACTGAGTTTTGGCAGATGTTCATCTAAACACATGACTCACTCTTGTGAACCCTAACTAGCAGGCTAACAGCAATGAACATACTACTAAATTACCTAAACAATTGAGAAATATTCCTTAATATCTCCTTAGGATAGCCTTAATATAGATGGATGTCCTTCCCTGGATATTGTACCTATTACGGACTTTACCAAATCAACTAGAATGAAATTCTCTTTAGAAAACTAGACAGAGACCTTTCTCATTTTATATGGGTAGATAAACAAACCAGAATTAAATGGTTTTTAATGAGAGCATATAAGGTGGCTGGGGGACTAAATGTGCCAAACATAAAAACATATTTCCAAACTTGCAACCGTACGCGGATCATACATTGGAGTACACATGCCTACTCAAAAGCTTTCATTCTCATTGAGCAGAGTTGGTCACCACAATCTCACTGCAAGTCAAACATTTCTTAACTATTGAACTTCCTGACAACACATATCAAATGTAAATAGGAAGCAGAACTTAGAATGTCGGTGTTGGAAGAGAAATGGCAAGACATGTGCCCTTCTACTCACGAACGCTCCAGTATTAGCTGCACCCAAAACAATAATTATACAATTGTGTTCTGCTAGTGCAGGACCCCAGAAATAAATCTTCAGCTGCCTTTGATTTACTGGAGATGGCAAAATGATGTTGGTACACATTTACTTGTCATGCCTTGCCATACAACCATTCCGGAAAGATGCCCATAATGTATTTAAATCATATTCTAGGACCGCTCCAGAACTGGTTCACTAGAAAGTTTAGAAACACAGAGGAGTCAAACTCAACAGAAATCTCTCCAAAAAACTTAAAGAAGAACTACTGGGAGAGTAAAATGTACTGTTCCCAATAGTTAGAGCAGGTGTGTGACACTGCAGCTGTCACCTGCCTGCTCTATAGCTGAGTGATCACAATGCAATGATCGCTCAGCTAACAGCTCCTCCCTGCAGAAAGCGTTTTTTTAACATTTTCTTGTACATGATTTAATAATGTGGATATTGTATGTAGTCCCAATATTTAAAAAGGGGGCTAGGTGCCAACCTGGGAACTATAGGCCGGTCAGTCTAACATCGGTAGTTTGTAAAATGCTAGAGGGTATAATAAAGGATTATCTGGTAGAATTTGTTCAGGAAAACGGGATAGTTAATGACAATCAGCATGGGTTCAGGAAAGATCGTTCCTGCCTGACTAACCTGCTAACTTTTTATGAGGGGGTGAGTAGAGATATGGACGGGGGGAAGCCGGTAGACGTGGTATATCTGGATTTCGCAAAGGCATTTGATACGGTACCACACAAGCGCTTGCTACACAAGCTGAGGGCTATGGGCATAGATGAGGTGGTGTGTACCTGGATAGAGAACTGGCTACGGGAACGGGTCCAGAGGGTATCTGTAAATGGCACCTTTTCAGACTGGGCTAGTGTAATGAGCGGTGTGCCTCAGGGTTCTGTGCTGGGTCCCATATTGTTCAACTTATTTATTAATGACATCGGGGAGGGTGTTAACAGCGATATTTCCGTGTTTGCGGATGACACCAAAATTGGGAGGGTAATAGACACGGACTTAGACACTATAACATTACAGGAGGACCTGGATAAAATAGGGGAGTGGGCATTAATGTGGCAGATGAGGTTTAATGTCGATAAATGCAAAGTAATGCACTTTGGAATTAAAAATAAACAAATGGGTTATACAATTATGGGTGTGCCGCTAGGGAAGTCAGAAATGGAGAAGGATTTGGGGGTCATTGTAGACCACAAACTGAAAGGTAGTTTGCAGTGCCAGGCTGCTGTAAACAAAGCTAGCAGGGTCTTGTCCTGTATTAAAAAGGGGATGTATTGCAGGGACAAGTCTATAATTTTGCCACTTTATAGATCATTGGTTCGACCTCATCTGGAGTACGCGGTCCAGTTCTGGTCACCAGTACTAAGAAAAGATGTCCTTGAGTTGGAAAAAGTCCAGCGGAGGGCAACCAAACTAATTAGGGGTATGGAGGACCGGAGGTACGAGACGAGGCTACTAAATTTAAACATGTTCACATTGGAGGTGAGGAGATTAAGGGGATATGATCTCCATGTACAAAATGTTCAATGGTGATAGCAACATTGGCAATAAACTATTTAAAATTAACTCCGTTTTTAAAATTAACTCCGTTACAAAAACTAGAGGCCACCACCTAAAATTGGTGGAAAAAAAATTCCAGCACAAGGGGCGAAAGGGGTTCTTCACAGTTAGAGCGGTTAGGGTCTGGAACTCACTGCCACAAGCAGTGATTTCAGCAAAAAATTTGGAATTGTTCAATAAACTTTTGGATGATTTTTTAAGGGACCGTAATATACAGGGGTACAGGTACTCCTAGAATGAGATTCTAATAGGTTGGACTTGATGGACTAATGTCTTTATTCAACCTCAAATACTATGTAACTATGTATGTATGAAAAATTATGTTTTTGCAAAGTGAACAACCCATTTACATTTAGTCTATCAGCCCCATAGTCTTAAGCCACTTATCTACTCATAGATGATTAAAACATTTTCTTTCTTGAATATTTTTACCTGACCCCATGATAATAGTGCAAAACAACCTAAGTCAAGTTACTGTGAGATCCAAAGAGACTTTACAAATCTTCACCCCTTGACTCAATCCCCCACTAATGGGAAACATGCAATTTGTAGGGGGGATAGTTTCCATCTATATTCTCCTCAAACCCCCACACTCCTCACATACCTCTCATGTCCTTTTTCCTTTTCTCTCTTCCCCTTTTATGAATACAGAGCACTTTCTCACATACCTCCATGAGGCTTCATTGCTTTCTCTTTCCACATCTCAATTACAGTCTAATGATAACCCTTCTACTGCCCTCTGCTGGGTCTAGGCCTAATTTACCCAAATACTTAATACACTAAAGACTGGACACCCTGTGAGTGTGATAAACATAGAGAAGTGAGAGGGGAAATCTCTCCACCACAGCAAGTCAACCACTTGCTAGAGATCACACAAAATTGTTGGGTATCCTGTGCTCAATAGAGAGATAACCTAACTACTAACTCCCCTCTCTATCTTTTAAGACCTATTGATACTCTACCAAAAGGAGCATAGAAACAGACATAATCCCTTTGTCCAAAGAACTTATGTTCGTACACACATTAATTATGTGGATGTTAAACACTAATAGGTAATACCTATTAAAACAATGCCATTAACCCATATGGTTTACATTGTTCAATGCTCACTGAACCCACATTTGTAAAGCTATTTATTTTGTTTGGTAAAAAAAAAACTTTAAAAAAATAGTAAAATATAATTACCTTATGTCTGGCTTCTGGTGCACTTGACATGGTAAGGGTGATGCCACTGAGCCTTTTTGCAAGATCCTGGTAAAATTGAGTATCCTAAACATTGAGAAACAAGGATCCTGCAGTAAGGCCCAGTGTACTCATCATTACCTACAGAATGCTTCCAGAAGAAATTTTAAATCAGGATCTATGTGTGTATGCCACTAAAACTAGTCAGATTAGGATCAAGTGCAAGAAGTTATTGCTTCAAAAATGCTTTACAACAATAATATGTAAGTATTACTTTTTTATTTTTTATTTAAATTACCCTTGTAGAAAATGAAAGTAATGACATTGGAAGTTACTATTTGGCACTTTACATTATTCCACACAGAACATTTTACTATTGTGTTATTTTAATAATTATTGTTAGTATAAGTCCTAACCTGTAGGCATCTGCATTACCTGCATTACCATATTCTATTTCCTACAATAAGTTAACATTGTAGGAGAGTTCTGCACAGCCTATTCAGCTTTATTTTTGAATTTTGCTGGCCATCCTATTACTTTTGTATGCTGCAAATTCTTCACTGAAATTAACAGCATCCTGATTGAACTGTGACAAAATGTTAAGTCTAAACGGTTTTACAGAAGAACCAAAATCTTTAGGAGGATAATTCCAAGCCATTTCAGCATATGGTAATTGGAATATTGTCAGACACCTTGACACAGCTAAAACATTTAGAGATGAGCCTCAAGGGAGTAGCAATTCATAGGATTTACGCCACGTCTGTTCAAAAAAAACAAACTGTAACTGAAGAAATATTAAAGGAAATTGAAATCCTAAAATGAACAGCAGGTATAGTAAATTAGCTCTGCAAATGCAGAAAATAAAATGTGTGCATTTTCCTCTTCTTTCTTTTTTTTTTAAAGCTGTGTTGAATTTTTGCTTAATGACTCACATAAAAACTAAAGCTAGCAGTCCCCAGAGCATTCCACTTCTAAAAATAGCAATAGATTTTCAATGTGCTATTATGTCAAGGAATATACCAGAACCTGCTTATTTGAATAAACCTTAGAAAAGGGAGTATTACATTTATATTGTATGTTCATCTTGCAGTGCCTGCTGATGACCAGATGGCAGTGTTTAGCTTCTGCGTTCCCTCCCATTTAATTCTGTAGTTTTTCAGTAATAATATTAGAGAAAGAGGAATGGAACATTAGCTTTTAAACTTTGACTCGCACGGTCTTACGGCGGCCAAGCAAACAGTGGCGAAATCATGGAAGTCCACAGTAATCCCCTTTGCAGAAGTAAAACGTAGACTTCACTGGACCTTCATTAATGAACGAATCACTGCCAGACGTGAAGATAAAGTTGCGTGTTTTGAACAGACGTGGCACCCATGGCTCCAATATCTTCAATCGCAATCATTTGACTGCAGCCTACTACCACTTTAACTCTTTGTCTTGACAATGAGCACCATCCACCAGTGCCTGGGACCACACTGAACCTGGTAAGCCTTTTTCTTCTCCCTCTTTCTATCCTCCCTATCCCCTCCTGCCTTTTCTTTTTCTTCTCTCCTTTCTACCTAATCACCCTCCTTGGGGGAGGTCTTTTAAGTTTGTAGTAGTTCTTATGTTTCTCCATAACGCAAGTGGTGGTTCTGCGTTGCAGCGACTCATTGTAGTGCAGCTTCCTTCTTATAACCCTGTAACTTAATTTGGTCCCCTGCATTCCTGTGAACCCAATCATGGACTCGGTCTATTAGATCAGCGAGACCGCCCCATTAGTGACCCCTCTCACTAGGTTAGGAAATTGAACTTTTATCATCTCAATGCTGATGTGTAACACCTCGATTTCTGTGATGTATGCTGTAGCCATGTACTACCACTGCCTCCGTATATGTGTTATGTCGAAAATCAATAAAACTTTTGTTTTTAAAAAAAAATTTGAATGATTCCATGTAGTTTTAAAACATCATGCATGGGAAGGTCAGTTGCCCAAATTAGGATGTAACTAATCCTATGTACATTATATTAAACAAAATACGTTATTAGATACCTTACATAGGACAGCATTAGCTTATGTAATAAGAAAACATTTTTTTATACTTTGTTAAACATATTAAAACATATGAGTAAAAAAACTTCTGATATGAATCTCTTGTGAATAAATCAGCAATTGCAGGTGTTCAAATAGGCACTGAAGCTGAATGACCCCGGTCATATATAATCAAATGAAATGCAGCCGTTATTGAAAATCTTAGAAACACATAGATATGTAATGAAGAATTATTATATCCCCTACATCTGCAATAGTATAAAATGGATCACACCTCCATTGCATGTGAGGTAGTCAGTATAGCAAATATGCCAAATACTTATTGCAAGGGGACATACATTCCTGACATGAGTTTTTTTATCAAGGTAACTGTGAAAAATTAATATATCACCCAACAATAGGTAATGCAATAAGAGAACATATTACAGAAGAAAGTCACCCCTGTACATATGATGATAACTATAGATATACTGATATACTACATATTCACATAGACACATAGATTTTCCCTCCAATTCAAAGAGGTAAATCTTAGATCGGTGATATACCACAATATTAAATGGAGAGGCATAGGCAGAAAGATCCTCAGCCTCATATCTCATGATAATGTTTATATGCCACAGAAGAATGTAATTCAAGCAATACTGCCATAAGCTATTAACATTGTGAATAAGATAAGACAAATTATATATACATATATATATATTTATAGTTATACTATAAGTTAAAGCATGCCTCCCAAGGCAGCCATTCTCGTAACAAGTATTCAATGTGAAAGTCATGGGAGGGTCCCGTATGCTGCCATATATCAGGAAAGGAAAATTACCAACAGGAAGTATACAATTTTCTGTTTTCCTGACACCCACATGGCAGCATACAAATGCGACATAGCAATCACACAACTAGGGAGGGTAATGCTGAGATATTTATTTGTAACACTGTTAAAAACACATTCAGAACCGAACCAAACCTCACCTTGGACAAGACTCCTGGATAGACCCTGTAATGGGACAGGAACTTGGACCAGGTTACTGCCTTCCAGAATAAGTCTGGAGGTACACCACTAAATTATATCCATAAGGATGACATCCTTCGGAAGGGCAAACCCAGAGATTAATCTGTGGCTCCATCTGCTTGACCAGACACAAAGCATGTGACATAGTGAACACAGAGAGCCACTTCTAAAACCACCAGAAAGATGAACAGATCGATCTGAAAGGAAAGGTAACCTCAATTATTTTCCCTAGCATAGCAGGCACATTTCAGGGATGAGCTGAAACAAAAACTTAATTCTGGAATACTGGCAAAAATGATGTCATATTTAGATGGAAGGATCCTCCAACCTTTGAAAAATGATGGGAGAGAGACTTAGCACTACCCTGTCTATGAAATGGTAGCAATAAGGTGGTTTGCAGCCTAATCTTGGCTATCCAAGATATCTCCTCCCCGAGGGGACTATTGTAGAAAAACTATGTTACATGTTACTGCCCATACTGAGTAAGTGTGAGCTAGCTGATGTCGAGGAAGGAAGAACATATACGGCAATATTTGTAAATTCTAAAGGGAAAAGAAGTGACTTTTTTGAAGAGTAAATTCTTGTGCAAGCCCTTAAGAGCTAGTTCATAAATAATGAGCAGCCCATTGTGTCTCAGAGGATGAATATAGAGGGTACTGACACCCAAGTACATATTGCTTGCCTGAAGAAAGTCAAATAAACCTGCATGGCAAGGTGAAGAGAAACATAATATTTTAAGCTTGCAAAGTCTATGAACTTATTATTCCACACTGTAGAATATGTGACATTTAGTAGCTGCTCTAGCATTCAACAAACTCTCAATGACTGAAGAGGAGCAATCCAGGCAAGGCGGACTTTACCTTCCAACCTCCAAGCTGCTTAAGGTAGTTTTGGATGTGTTTGGATGTAGCATCTGCTGTAGGTTTGATTATTAAACGATGACTAGAAGATGCCAGGGTTAGAGTCTACAAGAGAGGGAAACCTGGACAGATGGGCCACATGCAAATGATTGCCCTCCCCCTATCAGGATAATTGTTGGTCCTATTTAGGAACCAGACACCATTTGGACTGAAGGAAAACATATAAGCATTAAAATATCCACTACTCTTGCCCTTAGAAAGTTCTCTTGACAAGGAGCATCTGCACTCTGTGCTCTTCAGGATGAGATCTGGAAACCCGACTTGCTGCTGATCCACAGGAAACTGCTGAATAAGAAAACATTCATTGTTGCCCAGGGCTTCGTGGCTTATAGTGTCAGCCAGGAAATTTTGGGGAGTTCAGCGCTGAATTCATGATTGGATGTAGATCCATCAACAATGAGCAGTTCCTACATCTATGAGCAGACACAAAGTCTATGGAAAAAACATCATTCAGTTGTTCATTGAACTAATACAGAGGTTCTTTGGATCTGACCTTGGACTAAGAGGCTGTTGAAGTGATTTGCTCATAGGAATCCCTTATTAACATGATCACTGGATAGGGACATAGACGATAACAGTTGAAACAGGCTCACCGATTTTAGCCACAATCAAATAATTTCGTATTTGGAATCATCCTGAACCTCTGGCACAGGGAATGTTTTCTCTGTTGTCTGACGAACTGTCAACTTGAGACAGTGGGACGCCAAGGAGTAGGATAGAGGCTTGACCAGCCTCAACAAAACACGAGACCACTTGACTTTCCCCCTTGGGGATTGCTTTTGATTTGCTTGGAGCCTAACTTAAGATGGTTCAGTGGACTGCCAGAGTATTAGCATGCTGAACTATCAGCAGGATGTTGATGCTATTGTTGAAATAATTGTTCACTCAAGAAGGCTGTGACTGGATGTAATATTTGGAAAATGACCTAGGATTGTGGGAAGGCCAAAGGGCAAGTAAACAAACTGAAAGTGGAACTTTAGAATGGTAAGCAAGGCATTTGATGATGTATAGATGCACAGGGATTTGAATACACATCTGCCAGGCACAGCATCCTATAGCCTGTTGATGGCTTAAATGATTGACTACAGTGATTCCATATGCAATATTTGGATTCTGATCCATCTGTTTAAGTGTTCAAACCAAGACTAGTCTTTAGTCACCTGGTTTTCCAACTAGGAAAAATAGACGATACAAAGCTTGATATCTTTGGATTGGAAAGATTACGAGACATCATTTGAATATGTATACATATAACCTAGAGCTTCGCTTGCACCAAGGAACCAAAATGGTAATGAGCGGACTGGAAGATGAGGAAAAAAACCTGACATTGTCTGTCTTGAACTCTTAACAGGACTCATGAGCATATACTCTGAATGGTATATGCTCAAACTTTTGTAAGCTCCCACAACCTGAGACCTACTGGGCAAGTTTGGTCAGAGGTGTTGTAAATGCAACAGCATATACTAATGTACTGATATATCTTTTGACCTGTAGATGGTGCTGTAGTAGAATGCTAGTCTCTGTGTGCATGATTATCTATGATACATGGGATGTCCTTTACATGCATGAATATAACATTGTGAAGAAATGTCCTAAGCAAGTAAAACTTAATTACACATTCTTACAGATCTCAGTTTTTCATCTGAACACAAAAAGCAACAAGAGAAATCATCAAAAGGACTGTTGTTTTTCCGGGGAGAGAGTAATCTTGGTTTGTTGAAATGAAGAAAGGAGGATTCTGAATTATTCCGTCCCCTGTGACTTTAGATATTGTTGTGTGTAGTGAGATCTGTACCAACTCAAGGTAGCTGCAGTCCTGGATGAGCAACTCAGCATATCCATAGCAGCATCACTATAAAGTAATTTGCTGATAGCAATTCATTCAGAAACTACCATACCCCTGAGACCTTATTGCCAGCCAAAAGGTCTGCTTCTTTGTTCTAGTATGGACTTCCCTGGAAAGTAATTGCCATTACTTGGCTATGGGTACGCCAGGACAATACTCTGTAACCGAATGCCATAGGGCTAGAGGGGAACTTGTGGATGTAGCCACTTGACTGGGCTAGTAATTGACAGTTCATAAAGTACATGACCTCTGTCTGAGGCTGCAGACCTCCCCCTTTCTGCCTCTTTATTAACTGTTGCTCCTGCTGGAGAAACTTGGCACAGCATCCAGCCAGGTGATCGCAGGCCCAGCACTGCTCAAAGGTTGTACAATCCTTGTGATGCATTCTGCTAGCTAGACTCCAATAGCAGAATCTTGCATGTGTAGCAGCTTTATCACAGCTTGAAGAGGACATTTCATCCCAAATTGAGCAGCTTACTCCGTCTTCGGGGAGCAGGGCTGATGATGAGGTATAATCCAGAAGTCCATGCATGTACACTCTGAGATGCAGTGGTGGCAAAGGGCTAGAGAGATTTCTAATCCTTTAATCCCTACATATGCACTCTAAGGAACAGTGCTGTCAATAGGGCTGAAAAGATTTACAATTAATTATGCCCATGTATTTGCACTCTAATTTTTATTTTTATCTTCATACCTACCTGACCCTCCCCTTAAAGAATGTAGCTGGTCTCTTAAGAAATGAGGTTAATGCCATTTTTTAATTGAACAAATAAACAGATAAACTGAAGAGGATGATATGATTAAACAGTACCTATCAGAACCTGCTAGACCCTAATAACAATGCTGTATACCTGGAAGCCACATTCTTATGTGCTCAAGGTTATAGCACAACAGGAGCTTGTCACTGACAACAATGCTGTTTACATAGGACCATGAAAAAGATTACCGGCCCGTTCGGCAGTTGTCGAACAAGCACGCCACTAACCCGCCGAGAATCATACAGTTTTCCAGTTTGCTTGTTCGACGGAAGACGTGCAATCGTACAGTAGATACGGTTGCACATCTTCCATGCACTTTGCGATTATCGTATGATCGTGGGATTTCCAGCGATTTATTGTACGATAATCGTACAGTGTATGGGCACCTTTAGATCTGTGAATCTGAGGGCTTCATTAATCTGACCGGCAAACAGCTCGGCATAACTCAGGGAAGGGTTAAAGAGATGTACTTGTCCTTGTACCTATTCTTGAGAGAGGTGGCCTATAAGAGAGGCCCTGATGGCAGAAGAATCAGAGAGGACCATTGGCAAGAGCTATTCAAATGAAGAGTAGACCAAGGCATTCACACTATTTTTTATATTTCCAACAACTATCAGGAAAGAACTACACAATAATATAATTCTGGTACAGATGCCCAGCCACCTTGAAATGTTTGTATCCCTCTTTTTCCAACATATGTTATTGTTGCCTACAGGAGAATGGGTCTCACTTACATTTGGTAGAGTTGCATTAAGCTACAATCATTTTAAAATATAGTTTTTACAACTTGCTGCACAATATAATCTACAGATGCCACTGGATCATCTGAAATCACATTTTGTCCATGATCCCAGGCATCGTGAAACACATCGAACTTGACGTATTTAGGCATTGCCTGCAACCTGCACCTCTATTTCTAGGTACTGGAAATCTACAGTAACTCCAGCTTTGTTGGGCAGGGTGGATTATATACTGTACCACATATGTGTTCAAATCTGTTGAAAACCTAGGATGAAGCTGGGTCAATTATATTTATATACTGAACCACTGTGCCTTGACAACCTAACTGTGTCACCTGGCATGCATCACACCTAGTAATGATCAGACTGTTTGCCCCATTATCCATTATCAAATAGCCACAATATGATTCAAAGTGAATCTTCTTTAGGCCCCGTTCACATATAGCGAATTGTCGCGCGATTTCCGCCGCGATATCGCGCATTTTTGCCGCGCGATATCGCGAGAAGTCGCCGGCCAATGTTATTCAATGGAGCTGTCTTAACTCCATGTCGCGCGTCGCTCGTCGCGGTCGCAAGTCGCTTCTACCGGACCCTTTTTTCTGCGGATTTTGCGCGATTTTGCTTTTTTTCTATGGAGCCCGACGGGGAAGGTCGCGCTACCGTCGCTGGATCGTCGCTGGAACGTCGCCCCGAAAGTCGCGCTATCCCGGCCGTGCGGATCCGCTGCAAAAGGTATGTCGCTAGGTGTGAATGGGGTCTTACTGTTGCCTCTCTCTCACTTTGTTCATTCTATCCCCTGTTGCTTCCCAATTATTGTGTCCCACCTATGAAGTTATTTGCTGCCAGTGCAATGTATTGCATTAATGGTATTGATATTCTGATCTATGCTGACATCTAGTGGTAGTCCAGCACGAAACCAGCACTACAGCAAATTGTTATATTCATTTGGTATCACCTTCTGTTCTCCCCTGTTGTTTACATCTAGTTAGTTTAGTCTTATTTAGTCCCTCCTTGCCTTCCCCATGCTCTGTCAATTAGTCTCTAGCCTTCATAGCAGATACTGGGCTGGGAAGATGATAGTCATTCTGCACTTGAAAGGACATCCTTTATACTGTATTCCAAGAAGTTAAACGGCATTGAATTTAATGAATGTGTCTTATTGAAAAGTTAAGCTGTCTGTTGATTATGCTGAATCAGCAGGTGAGTTTGGCCATACCTTCAGGACAAATCAAAGTCTATGGAGGTATGTCATTGCATTAAGTGGCACTTAAAACAGAATACCAATGTTACTCCTAGTCAATGTCCTCATCCTTATATGGTATACTTGAATATATATTCCTGCGACATATAGGCCTGTATTAAAATGTCACAGGGAAAAAGCTTAGTTTCCCAGTTTACTGCTGAACGCCAAAACAAAATTGTTTTGACATTAGCCATGTAAGAAAAAAATATCTTCTATTGGGTGTCCCATAGGTGGATGGCTGCTGCATTAGGCAAAACTATTACTTTCCTTTTCCAGACATTACTGTAGGCACCGGACCGAACGTCCGGTACCAAAACTTTCAGTGCAGGCTCTAGTACAGTGATGATAGTGGATCACTCACTTTCCACCTCATCCATTCACAAACATCTTGTATTTTCTCACAGAATACAAGGTATTCTTTTAAGAGATAAGATTATATTGTGATGTCCATCTATCCCTCCCCACCACTAGTCCATTCACTCTCAAATCTGTAATGCACACTTTATTTTAAAAAAGAAACAATGTCATAATCTTCCCCAGCTAACTTCTGTCAACTATCAATTTATGGAGATATAAAAGGAAAAGGTGTTCATAGCCCAAATCAGGTGAGCAGCCTAGTATAACACCCTTAACTAAGGGAAGATATGGAGCTCAGCTGCGGAACCCCGTTCCGCCTTACACACCCGAACCCAAGGGTATTGTGCAGCAATGAATCTCGCCACTAGGTTCTGAGCATCATTGCACCAATCTCCCAGAAGGTAAGTATCAGCTGCTAGTTTCTAGCTTCTATCTACGGTTCTTAGCTGCCTTAGTTATGAGGATAGTACAGTATGATGTGGCTAACAGGAACATAGGGTATGGTGGCAATAATGGTAAGAATATTATCAGTGGTTTGATCAGAAGCAATAGGTAGTTCCTCATTCAGGTGAGTATATTGCAGACGACCTGCCAAGCAGACCGGGTAGAGTAGTAATAGGTTCAGTATACGCAGTAACTGTCTGTTCCTGTCACAAATCAGTATTGGTAGTATGGTTAGCAGAGTGCTGAGAGGTTATGCATACATTACAAGTTCATAGTCCTTGTTAATACAGTAATCACCGCCAATGAACAACCACCGGGTGGCAGCAGAGAGCTCTAACTCAGTACTTGCAGTTAGAAGATAAGGAAGCTGATCCTCCCCTGTGCCGTGAGTCCTGGAGTGTACGAAGAGGCTGCAGTGAACGGCAAGTGTCCTGCCCGAGCAGAGAGGGGAGGCAGAGGAGCTGTGAGGAGAGGTTGGGTAGGTAGTCCCTGGTATGCTGAGGTGCCAGTGTCTGTCTGGCGTCCGCATCGGTTGCTGGAACGCCAGACAAGTGAAGGATTCCGGCTTAAGACGAAAAGGGGGCGGAGCTACGTGACGTCAACGGCCCAGGGGCGGAACCCTGCGGTGTGTTCGTGACGTCACACGGGTGAGCCGCCGGGAGCCGTTACACCTAGGGGGGCAACAATGCTCATAGACAGGGCCTTTCCTACCTTATTGCAGGCGGCCAGGAGAAAGGGGGAACAGTGGGTTAATACTGTCTGGAATTATCTGAGCTGTCAGCCAGGCAGGAGGTG
>NW_017307065.1:658310-692631 GCF_000935625.1 Nanorana parkeri | reverse complement strand
CGCCTGTGCTGCAGCTAATGCCTCTGGCTGCCTTGTTTGCATGTGTTCTTACGACAGGTGTGTTATTGTCAAGATCAATAGGTTAAGGTCTTAAGGCCTCATTCACATGAGACTCCAAGATCCGGCTGCAACCTTAGAGCCTACTTGCGTCCAGTGGGAAACATTTGTCTTTAACTGGAGGTAATCACTACATGCATGATTACATCCTAACACAAACGAACAGCTGTGACCATTGTCAGCCTGTTCTTGCTTTGTACAGGCTGAGCAGCTGCAGTTGTCCAGAACCACCTGAGATTCCTGCCAAAAAAAACCAAAAATTCCTGCAGCACATATTTGCAGCTGGACTTCAGATCATCATGTGAGTGAGGCCTCTAATGAAAAAAAAAGACTTAAAAAAAGAAAAGTATTGCAGCTGTAACACCTAAGAACTGGTAAGCTGCAATATATTGAACTTTTGTTTTTTTGGGGTTTAAACATGCCCATAATCTACATTGGTATGTGTAATATTTGCAGGATAAGCTGAAAAAACCATCAGGCGTACTGATCCACTGTGCATGAATTTGAATAATGGAATGCTGCAGGTGAATACTTATGCTATGTATGTGGATGAGTATTCATCTGCAACATTACAATATTACACGGAATGTTCCTGTATGGTTAGATTAGAACTCCATCAAAAGTGAAAAAGTAAAATGGTAATTCTAATAATATTTCCATTCAAAGTGAAAATTGTATGATTTAAAAATGCATAAAGCCATGACTCCATAAATATAAACATGATTGATATGTAATTAATAAGGAAACAACTAGTTGGAAATTTATAGGTGAAAAGATTACTGTGTGCTTTCTGTAATAAGTCTAATAGGAGGGTTGGTTTAATAAACACCCATGAGGCTGTGAATTAACTTAAAATTAACTTTAACACGTTAAAGCATATCTAAACCCTAATACACGACCATCTGTTGCCAATGTTGATAGGAATCCACTTTAATCCTTCAGTGTAATCAACCTCCTTCTCCACTCAGAAATACTCCCAGTGAAAAGATCAAACAAAAGGATTAGTATCTCCCATTGTGCAGCATTTTGATCATAAACTCTTATTTAAAAAAAAGAGCAAAAATACACTCACAAACAACAAGTTGCCTACATAGGGTTGTGTATTGAGTGGGGAGAGGGCTGAAATTGCCCTAGTTATTTATGTTATCTGGAGAAGTGAATGAGGAAATAAGTTGGTGGATCCTTTGATACCAGCATTTAAAAGTGAATATCTGGTGAGTGTGTTTGAAGGAAATGAGGAGCACGTTGGTTTTTGCGAAGATCCATCCCGCAATTACTTTAGAGTATCAAATTACTAATTTGTGAATGTGAGTGCTGCACAAAGGACACATGGGACTTTGTATCACTTGATTATTTGTATAACACAATAATTATATATGCATGTGTGACTATACTGAAAAGTTTATTTATGATTTGCATATTTCTAATATTTTTTTTTCTATTTGTATTGGTAAAGTGCAGTACAGGAGATACTGTATTTTTTGGGGAAAGTGATTACACTTTTTGGGTATTGCAGCTTGCCGTCACTGAGGTTATTTTACGCATCCTAGTGCGTCCAAATAATTTTTGTAGATTGTAAAAAGGATGATGCTAATTCACAATCCAGTGAGAAGGCTGGAGGAAGAGAAGTAACATAAAAAGCTGAATTACTGAACCAGGAAGATGAATTGTTTAGTTGGGAACTAATTGTGGAAATTATTATTATACAGGTTTTTTGTTTGAGCACATGATGGTACAGTGGTTAGGTTGAGGTGGGATAGGCTTCCCTGAAGAGATGAGTCTTAAGGGATCACCTAAAGGCTGTCAAGCCAGATGGACAGGTTGGGGAAAAGAGTTCCAGAAGATGGGAGAGACTCTAGAGAAGTCCTGGAGGCGAGTATGGGAGGAGTTGACATGGGAGCTGGAAAGTCGGAGGTCTTGGGATGAGCGGAGGGGATGGTTAGGGTTATATTTTGAGACACGGTTTGAGGTATATCCGGGGGGTCAGAGTTGTGGATGGCTTTGTGGCTTTGTAAGTGACTGTTAATATTTTGAATTTTATCCTTTGGGCGAGTGGAAGCCAGTGGAGGGATTTGCCGAGGGGGGTTGCAGGCACGGAGCGGTTGGTTAGGTGGATGAGCCTAGCAGCTGCGTTCATGATAGACTGAAGGGGAATAGCCTATGTAGAGGTAGACCAATGAGGAGGAAGTTGCGAGATATAACAAGACGAGTGGATGAGTAATTTTGCGGTTTCTTTGGTGAGGAATGGGCGTATTTTGGAGATGTTGTGAAGGTGAAGGCGGCAGAATTTGGATGTGGGGAAGAAAGGTGTGTAAATTACAAGAAAGGCTGTGCACAATTACAGATTCTTTGGCAGGTTAAACAGCAATATTTCAACTATCTGTTTAGAAGTGTGTCTAGAGTTTTATCTCAATATTAACCTGAGAAAATTAATTCAAGTGTATTTTTGTGTGTGTGACCTGTTATTATTATTATTATTATTATTCAGGATGCATATAGCGCCAACAGTCTGTGCAACACTTATACAATATAAGGAAGACATTACAATCACAATTGTAGACAAAATGGTAAGGAGGGCCCTGTCCCTGAGGGCTTACAACCTGTTTGAGAAACTTATGCAGGCACACCACTGTTGGAGGACTACCAGTATAACATTGCTAATGTCAGTCCCCAAGAATTGTGAACAGTTACTCAGGGATATTTATGAGCCTAGAATCCTACCTGACTGATACATACATAGAATTAGTTTAAATTATATTCACTAGGTTTTAGAGACTTAGAACACATGCAAACACAAATGTTCTTTATGTTAACCTGATGCTCCTGTCAGAAACACATGTCCTGTCCCTGGATGACAATGCTTACTCACCATGCTATATACATGGATGAGCAGCATTGTTACCCCAAAACAGAAAGTGTGCTAGGACAACAAAATGCTTTCACCTCCTATCTCCATAACATGTTTTACCACATATTGAATGGGTAAAACAAAACTATTTCAGTGGTACATGTAACAGACCAAAAGGAAGCAAATAAGAGATGTTCACTGTAAGGATTTGCATACACTTTAAATCTCTAATAATATTTTTTACATGCCAAAAAGTGTTATACCATATTAAAGATGTGGCCATAGAAGTTATTTATGCATGGGGCAATACTATGCTAGCATTACATGTTTTGATTTCCCTTTTTATACATCCCAAGATATAATTTGATTTTGCAGCTGTTGCTTGATATCGAACGCTGCCACCTTGTTTACTGTTATTCCGTATTTTAACCACTTGCTGACCGGAGTGTTAAACCCCTTCCTGTCCAGGCCATTTTTCAGTATTCAGCGCTGTGGTATTTTGACTAACATTTATTCTGTCATGCAACGCTGTACTGAAATTAATTCTATACAATTTTTTTGGGACAAATAGAGCCTTCTTTTGGTGGTATTTAATCACCACCAAAAGTACTATAATAAGTACAAATTACCGAAAATTAAATAAAAACGTTCCCCTATATTAAATTATAAAACATTTATTATTACCCAATTTTTGGTAAAATATAAAAGACGGGGTCACGTCGGGTATGACCACCAAACATGTCAAGTCTTAAAATTGTGCCCGCCCCACGAAAACCTAAAAAAACTACAATATCCAAAATTGGCCATTTTAACATTCATCAGTTTAGTGTTATCAGTGATTGAGGACACTAAAATTATTGATCTCACTCCGACGTTCACAGCAATATGTAACATGTGTAGCACAATTGTCGTTTTTTCGTGCTGGCCCACCTGACGCATATTTACGTTTGTATGTGTATGGGGAACTTAAACATTTTTTGGGGGGGTTAAATTTTTTATATGTGACATTTTATTTTTCACTTTTTTTTTTTACACTTGATGTTATTGCTATACCATAGGGGGCTAACAATCCCCCTATGTGATAGCACAGGCACACTGACAGGTCCTCTTTATGGAGACATTAGGGGTCTCTAAGACCCCTTTCACCCGGGGACCCCCAAATAAGCTGATGAGAGATCTGCTTCACCTGCTTCTTCTCTGGCTCTCTAGCAGCCAGGGAAATGACAGCTGAATGCAGAAGTCATGTAATATACATCACTTCCGCATTCAGAGGTCGGAGGGAGATCAGCAAGGAGGAAGATGCTGATCTTCCTCCTGACACTCACCTGAGCTGGTCCCGGGCCGCAAAGGAGGCAGCGGAGTCCAAGATTGAAGGTGAGGGTGAAGGGGGTGGGGGGGTGGTACTGCAGGAGAGGGGGAGGCACGCAGGACAGCACATACAAGCGATTGGATGGCTATAGAGCGTAATGGCAACCGGTGATGGCTGTTTGCATGTTACAGTTTTTTTCTGCCTGTGTGTGTGTAAAGGGCTTGCGCAAGCAGAAAAAAGCAGCTATTTATTTAGAGTGACCCGCCAATGGGAGCTTGCCGTCCGTCTGTTTTTTTTACAACTGGAGGATGGCAAGCAGTTAAAGGTCCTTCACAGCCATGTTTTCCCTAGTTATATTCCATTTAATGTGTATAGCGGCATGCTATTACTATACCCAGTGTGCATAACCATACATTTATCAACACTAAATTAACAATATCTGCTATTTAACTGCTGGTGTTGTGATTTTATAGAGATCCTTCTATACCTGCAGTGGTCAACTTATTAGAATAGGGGGCCTTAAGTGCAGCCCCTGATATTACCAAAGGGTTGCATATAATATTAGGTGAATGTATGATACAGATAGCTGCAGACTGCAGCTGTAGCTGGGAGATAATCAGAGAGTGTGGGCATTCTACAGTCAGAGACTGTGAACATACTGTAATTGTTGAATACTGGAGACATGCTTCAGGAGACAGAATACTGGAGACATGCTTCAGGAGACAGACATAAACTGGAAAAATAAAAGGTAACATGAGACTACTAGAAATTACTGCTATTACAGCTCCTTTACAAATCAATGCTTCCCCATTTGTGCTCCATAAATAATGCCTTGTACTATATTTGATATTTCTCTCAGCAGGATCTGCGGACAAAAAAATAAAAAAAGAGGGTGGACAGCACAGTTTTTTCTGTAAGTTAGTGTGAAAGAAAGAAACCAAACTATTTAATTAATAGAAGCCAATCTAAAGAATGTTTTTTTTTCTTTACTGGCATGAGTAAGCACAAAAGGGCCATACCAAAGGGCCTCATGCTGGGATTTAAGGTTCTATACTTTAACACTATCCTCCTAAGTTGTAAGAATTTTTTTCCCAAAATTAAAACATTACTTTCTATGTCATCAAGTAAGTAATTTATAAAAAGAAAATATCTGGACTTATTCCTGGACAAATTGAACCTATTTTGAATATATTCCATTTGTATATATATATTTTACATCCTTCAGCAGTCATACATATATCCACCCTTAGTCCTTGAACCCTGAACAAGCTTTTATTAGAAAGAGTATCAAATGTGTTTCCATATTCCAGACACATGATGGCAATTTCCAACATCACAAAATACCAGTGATTACATTGTGTGGAAAATGGCAAAGGAACATGGAGAACATGGTGCATGGTATTGGTGAAGATGTGATAAGTGATCAAATTGTGTAATAAATGCAACTGGAACATTGTGTTAGTGAGAGTTTATCTACAGTGCACAATGGAGAATAAGGTGTCAGAGCATGAACAAAAATGTCATACAGGGGACTCAAACACTGAAAACAATTCCGTTACTATTTTGTTGTTATAGTCAACAATTGTAGTTCACACTTCAATGAACAATGAACAGTTTTACAGTCGTTTAATCCCCATTCACAAAAAAAACAAAACAACTTCAGTTGTACAGAATAGGAAAAAATAGAATATGATTGGCTACCCATTTGGACAGAGCTTGATGAAAAATTATGTGCATCCCCTTTAAAATAGATCACTATAAAATGAAAAATTACACAGCATTGTAGTAATGGGATTTGGCCTTGGATTTGAAAGTGCGAAGATTCTTGAGAACTTCTGTTCTTGGCTAAACAGTGTATAATCTCCACAATCTTATAACTGTAAAATATATTCAGCTGAACTAAGTGATGTACACTTGCTATTTTCACACTGGTCAGATTGTATTTTGTGTTGTGTTATTCCCTATAGTCAGTGGAATTATTGTCTAGTAAGCTTTCCCTAAATTAGTGTGTCTTTAATTCTCTAAAATAGTCTATAAATATGAACCTTGAAAGATAAACCCAATGCAATGCAACCTATTCTCTTGTTGCTTACAATAACTGGTCTTTGTAGCACTTAACAGACGACTGATAACAAGCACTCTGTAGACGTGCCAGTTATTGTAAAGCAACATGTTTTAAAATCTCTGCAAATAAAAATGGATGCATAGACATGTGCACATGTCAAGCCAAGATGGATATATAACTCCCAACCCTCAATGTCCAGAGAGATCTGTCCATTTATGAACACCTATAAGTAAGAATTAAACCAAATGGACATTGTAAAGTTTGTGAAAAGGTTACCACTCATGTCCGTATGCCCAAACTCACAGGTCCCGTCAAAAAAGCTGGGTGGTGGCCGACAGAGGCATGCCACAGTATTCACTAGTAATCCAATGTATGAAAAAAACGCACTCAACAACCAGGACCTTAATGTAATAAAAGTTTATTCCCAGAAATCTAAAATGTTACAAGCATCATAGAGACTTTCTCTATGATTAAGCCTTTTTGGCAAAACATGTCAGAGCCTGTGGATCTTGTTATGCTTGTAATGTTTTAGATTCCTGGGAATAAACTTTTTTACATCAAGATCCTGGCTGTTGACTGTGGCTTTACATACATTGGATTACAAATGCATCTTGTGTTACACTGACTTCATAAATGAACATAAAAGATCTGCGCTCATCTAAAAAATGTGGCTTCCAAGAAAATATAATTAAAGTGGACATCAAGCCAAAAGGTTTTGTTTTGTTTTTTGGAGGGGGGAAAATGTAGGGTAGACTTTTAACTCCTGTTTATATTGCTGCCTTTCTCCTGCCTGGGGAAGATTTCCCCTAATTTCCTGTTGGTTATGGTGATCACTGGTGATCTCCAACTGTCAAGGCTGGACCAGTGCTAAGTATCTAACTGGTACCCAAGAAGGATGGAGGGAATGGGTTGGGATGGAACCCATAGTTAGCGTGAAAAGCAGTGAACTAGGTGGAGGAGCTGATAGAGTTATTATAAGCAAATTCTGCGAGAGGTAACCAGTCCAACAGTAGAAAGGCATCATGGCACACTCACAAACTATCATGCCCGGGTGGCCTGCAAGAGGAGAATCGTGTAATAGCTTGAGAACCGGTAGTTGCATAGTTGGAGGGACGTATAACTTGTTCTCTTTATAGAGCAAGCCCTCATGATCCTTTTGGAGGTTCGGAGGCGGTGAATCTTGAGAATCCTGTAAAGCTTCTTGGATTTGAGCTTTCAGGCTTGGGTTAATATGGCAGTTTTAGAGGTTGTGTCAGTCCTACGTCTCTTTAGCAGGTATAGCCAACTGAAGGAGATGCAATCCGGATCAGCTGGGAACGCTTACTGGGTGTGTGTGTGAGATAGCGACACATAAGCAACATGCAAGCAAGCACTAACACATGTAGCAGGTTCAGCAAGTTTTGCAAAGACTTCCAGAATACTTGCGGTTGTGTGCTCTGAAATGTTCTGGGCTCACAGCGGGGTAGCAGTCTCAATTCGCCAGTTAGTGGTTCTGTGCAGTAATCTGTGTTGATAATCCACGGGCAGCCTGTGGGTTCTCTGTTCGTCACTCGACTCTCCACAACGAGAGAACGCCGAGCGACGAACCAGCTGACCTTTTACCTTGGTAGCCGCGCCCCGTGGGAGGAGCCGCCATGACGTCACGCACGAGACGACCCTTCGCTGGAGCGCGGGGACACGCCGAGTAAGTCTGTGACACCAACAGAGACACATGCAGCATGGAAAACTAATGAGAAGGGTTAGAGCATAGTTTCCTAACCAGGTGTACCCATTCCCCTTGAAGTTATAGGAAATAAATATTCTTGTTCTCTATACAGGTTGTGATTATTTAATATCACTGTTTATCAACTGTAGCACTGCTAGGCAATCCAGTATTAGATACCTCAGCATGGACATTTCCCACTTCCCATCATTACCAGTTGATATGGTGGCATGGTAAGAGTTAGGTTGCTTCCTCCATCCATCTCTTATGTCCACTTTTTTTAGTAAGAGTGGAGTCAAAAGTGGAAATAAAGTTGTGAAATCCACTAGGTGTTTTAGATGACAAGGGAGTGACACTGCTGGTAACTATACCCCTACTCCATGTTTTCATTGCAGAAATACAACATCAAAAATATTACCAGTTGTAGCTAGCATACGTATCAGTAATTTGCACTTTTTTAATAAATATATTTTAAAAAATCAGATGTTCCTAGATATCCATATGTAAAAACTGATAGAGGTTGTGTTCCTTCCCACCTCATTTAAAATATATTTTAAAAATCTGATTGCATGTACTACTAATTTAATAGTAAAACATGAATAATAATAGAAATATGGGTTTGTAAGAGTTAACTATAAAAGGATATTTTTATATTACTGCAAATTCACAAAGATAGCCTGCATCGAAGCTGCAAGGATAAATTACTTTTTCAACACTTTTTATGATCAGCATTTGAAATTTACCCTGTGGGTCGAGCATGAATAAGTTACATGTATAGTGCTTCTTCTAGATAAAAGTTTAAATATCTAATGTAATTAAAAAGAATAAATGTATTTTTCACTCTATGGTAAAACAGAGGCCAGTTCAGTAATAAATGGAAATGTCTGAAATGGATTTCTAGCTCCTAACCACACATAATCTGCAATCATGGTGTAATCAAAATCCTCAAAATATATAATGGCTATCACAGAGGGACAGGAAGAGACAAACATGAATGCTAGTACAAGAAATCTTACTCTAAAGCTAAACTTCAAAAAAATCAATTAATCAAAGGGTGCTAATGTTAGTACTCTTTATCTCTCATGCAAGCAAATAGCAGATAAGGAGTATACAACCTTAGCACACTTTGATAAATCTAGGCCAGCAAGTTTTGAATATTTTCAGTTTGCTTTTAATGTCTTTAACTAATGTAGCTCAAAGTTACAGCTAGGAGCTGCACTAATTGAATTTCATCAATTTTCCTATTTGTGGCAGTTTTTCAGCATTGTGAGAGGATTTTTCCATAACAAAATAGTGCCAATATATCAGAATCTGTCAAGTACAGGTCTGATTCCAACAGAGTAAATAGAAAATTCTGATTGGCTGCACATAAAAATTGGTATTCCTTTCACCAAATAAGGCCACATAGTGGATACTTATCCTGAGATAAGCTTGCCATAGATGTAAGGAACTGGTTATACATAGAAACACCAACACACCATATGGACAATATAATTGTCACAGGACACACCTATATTACAACAGCATACAGTAGTGATATCATGGTGGGTGGAAAGACCCGGGGCATGCAACAGAGGACTACGCATCCAACCCCACTAGAAGTGTGTTGAATGTTGAAGAGTCTGTCTCTTTCCAATGGAGTGAAGACTTGGGGCAGTCAAGTACTGACCCTATTTTACAAGCAGAACTTATTTAAACATTTTTAACTTAAAGACAGAGTTGATTTAAAAGTTCTAACTCTTTTTAAATTAGGATAGAACAACTCTGCTCCACAGTTCTGTTTTACAGTCTTCCTCAAAATCTCCTTCCTAGCAGAGTTATCTCCTCCTTACTATAACTCTTGAATATTAACTTCCCTCTTAATCTTTCCTTCTTTTTCTTTTCCTTCATTCTCTCTTGTTTATGTCCCTCCTCCTCTTACTTCCTTGTTTTGTACCTCCAACTACTTTATATAAAGTAATCTCTTGTAGAACTAAAATTGCTTGATTGATTTTACCAATAAACCATGGATGAAGATCCACACAATAACTGATGAAGGTATGTTAGGCAGGATGTGGACATAAAGGTGTCATGCAAATATAGGCAATCAGCATGCTAACGCCTGAAGTTCCATGACAATATAAAGCTGTAGCATATTTATTGTTAAGATATGTAGTTGCAAATATAGGACTGTTTATTATAATGTACTGTATTTACACCCTAGGTGACTCAAGGGTGAATTTAATTGTCTTTTCTGTAGCTATTTTCCCTCACTTTTCCTATGTTGTTATCAAGGCAGGAAGTGTGAGCAAAATGTCTCCAAATGGGGGCATAAACAAAAATAAAAATCATGTTTTTTTGTTAAGCAGAGTATTATTGATGATTGGGCTCCACTATCAAGTTGATATTGCTATCTCTGTCCCTGAGATTTCCTCCACGAGTGAAATGCAATCTCCCCAACCAAGACTCATAGTATTTTATTTAACCAATAATAATGAAACCATATGAATATAGTTAAAAAATGTACCACTCTCAAAAAATTGTGTCTATATATGCATAGTTTTTTTTTTCTTCCTTAATATGGAGTTACTGAATCCTCCCATCCTTTTACATCCCCACTTACCCTCTGCACACAAAGTGACATAAGGTTGGTGGTGACAGTATTCGTCCATTGGGGTAAATGAAAGTGCTCCCTCTGCTAGCAATGTACTTTTCTTATGAGTTGTCACGATTTGTTTTACAAACTAATAGAGGCACAATATACATTTAGTGCCTGCTCATTAAGCAGCGTTTAAGGAGAAGCGATGTGTGTCAAGGCAAATGAACCAGCAAGTTATCTACGTACAACAATGGATTCTGCTTTAAATCATTTCTGATACTTTATAAATGCTCTAATGTCCTTTCATAATGTCCCCTTACATCTTTGTGTTGCATTTAAAAAAAATTATTGTACTAAAAAGGACATTTGATAATGTTTAAACATTAATTCAAGTGTCTTGCCTTGCCTCGATTCATTTAAATAGCTAATGTATTTTTATGCAGCACGTGTAATTCTGACTTCTTTTGCAGTATTCATTTTGTATTCATTGCTGTCTCCCTTCTGCTTGGTGTACAATATATTTCCAAGCTCACATTTCACGCCTTTGATTTCTATCTACAGTGAGGAAAAAAGTATAACCATCATTAAATGTCATTGGCACAGTATATGTTGGCATACTGTTAATAATGATCGATTGGCTGCCTCTCCCTTTTAGTTGTTTAATAAATAAAAACTTTTAGACGTAGAGACAAATTCTATATTCCAGTTCTCTATTCTGGCTAGAAAATTATTCTTTGTATAGTTGTAAGTCTTTTTTAATGCTTTAAAGCAATCTTGTCCAAACCTGCTATTAAGTACTGTGGTCCCAAATGCACCAGACTGGTTATTTTCATACCCTCTGATGTTATGACATGCCCTCATTTTGCCTTTGGATAGAGTGCTTTTTATTGCTGTCTATGACCCCTTTGGTGAGATTTTACCTGCCTGCATCTATGATGTCCATACAAGAAATGGGTGGCTCAGATTTTACTGAGATAGTAAGACACACAAAACAATCTAAACATTATTAGACTTTCTAAATATTCTCTACTATATTAAAATGTGCTTCTTTCTCATGCACTGAGGGGCACAGGATTTTCAAAACAGTGGGCTTATACTGGCACCATCAGGAGGTGAGAACACTGGCAACCAGAAAATTAGCATCACAGACTTTTTTGCTAGTGTTCTAGGAGTTTGGGTGCCATTTCCCAGCCCTCATTCAGAAAAAAACAATATTTGATGACTTTAAGCAAGATTCAGCAATGCACCACTGTTTGACCTGCTCACTATTAGGGATGAGCTCAAAGTTGTGCATGCAGTGTCCTTAACAACCACTGGCATCACCTGGTGCATTCACTTGTGTGGCCAGTAATCCACAGCCACTTAACCAAAGAGGCAGGGATAGTGGTGAAATGAATGCTCCGATATGGTGTATGGCCATATTTAGTCAACAATTTCACCACTTTCCCTGCTGCTTCACCTATATTACAGATGGCAACTCAGGGAGCTATTATTCAGTGCAAGTCTTCAATTGATATGGGTGGGTTTGCAATTTTTTTTCCTTCAGCAGGTGCCATTCATCATTATTGATGAGAATCTACATCTGTGAAAGATGTGATTGATAATGCATGTGCAATGTGGGACCTTTTTTTATACAGGACTTGTCAAATGGATGAGTGTTGTTATTTATGGTTTACTTTTTTCGTACATCTTACTCATTTACATAGGGGAGAGGCATCTTAGGGCAGCCATTAGTCTTAATGGGGGCTAACAGTTTAGATTTAGCCACCCGCCCACAGAAACTCCATCAACATGAGGACAAGATGAGGCCCTTGTCTTCATCAACATGGTGACAAGGTGCTTTGCCAGGGGGAAGCCCTAAAATATATGCCAGACCTGAAGGAACTGGTATGGAACTTGGGAGGACCCCACTTTGGAATTGTTTTCAAGGTAGGGGGACCCCATTAACATCTATAGCAGATTAAAGGAATCCCTGATGCTTTGTTACAAACAGAATGGAATCTGGCGGGATCTGTCATTTGCTGGCAATTTTAAAAGCTTTTTTTTTCTGTGTAAATATTAGTTTTTCTGTAATACATTGTATACATTATACAGATGCACCACACTTAGACAATTTCAGGGCATCCCTTAAGCATATTATTTAAGAGAGTTGTGCATTTTAATTTTGCCCTTTACCTATTAATAAAATCAATACTCCCAGCCAAACAGATTTTTTAAAATTCAGTTTTGTTCCTTATGCTCTTTATTTGACAATCCCTTGCCTTTTAGCCTAGAAAATTGCCAATGATGGTTTTTAATATTTGGCTCTGTTTGACTTTAACGGGGTTTGCATTTAACATCTGAACTTAAATAAAGTTCACCAAACCCAACCCAGCGTTGTTCGGCTCATCACTAGTTTCCATATTGTAGTTATCCACATCAGCATTTTCTCTACATTAACTTCGGATACTGTATACAGACCCCACTGGACAGGGCATGCAAGGCTAGCATATAATGTAACCTTTGGGCACTAGGCTATGTGTTGTGCAAGCAGCTTGCATATTAGGGCTTTTTGCCCACTTTTATTAATTTAGACATCAACATTACTTTGTTCTGCATGACATATTCTCTAATGGTTTGCAGTGCTATTACTTATTCAGTGTAAAATGCAGAACAAATATGCTATGTTGCTATGTGTCAGGAGCATTTAAAGGGTCATTGTTATATCACAGCAAGAAAGAAAAGTGCTTAATTTCTTGCATAATATCTGCCCCAAAGGCATCATTAGGTGCATCTGTTGTTTTTTTCAGTTGTTTGGATGTGTCAACAAAATAGGTTTCCTCTAAGATCTATGATTAATTTTTCCTAAGTTGGTCACTATTGCCATGGAATACATTTTTTATTCAGCAGTATGCTTAGTGGAGTCAGATATGCTTTTTGATGAATGTATTGTTCAAACTGGCACACCATATATTTTCTGTCTTGGGGTGTCTCAAATTTCAACAGATAGGTACTGAAGTTGTTTAATTCAGGTATCAACATCTGTTCTCCCCCTTTTCAGAGGACCACCCTATTTTTCTATTAGAGATTAGAAGACTGGAAGGCTGCAATCAATTTCTGGGAAGGGGGTCAGGGTAGGCTGAGCTGCTAAAAAGTATAGTGTGTCTGCTTTAAATCTTAAGAGTAAATTATTTCATATTGCCTGCAGCTACAGAAGACTGTTTAGAAGGATAAAATATGATATTGTCCATAGCCTGTCCAAGGTTGCACTTTAAATGTGTTAAAATGGTTTCTAGCTTTGGTATAGTGAAATATAAAACTCTCCCGCACAGCTTTGCAGGAAAGTATTCTCTTTTCCCTTCAACTGGTTGGAATGAGATATCTGGTCCGACTCATAAATCTTTAAGTGGAACTGTAGACAAAATCAAAAATGATGTTTATGATGCAGTCTATGACTAGAATGAACACAGCCCGATAGTGTCCCCCGTGTAACATAGTTGTATTACCTGTTGATCCTGCCCGTAAATCTTCTGTTTTTCAACTTAAATTACCCAGACCAAGCTGTCCAGCAAAAGTGGCAACTAGGGGGGTTGGAACAAACCAAATAACAAAGTCAGTTTTTACTCTTAAGGTTAAAATATGTATCCCAAAAAGAAAAACACATTGCTATAAGTGCTTGAAAAGTGTTATCTGGAGTTAGGTTTTAATTTGTTAGTCACTTTTGTAAAGAGTATCCAATGCTACCCTCTCCATGGGTCAACAATGTTGCTGTTGTCCAAGGGTGGCAATGCCGTTCCTCCATAGTTATTATTATTATTCATGATTTATATAACGCCAACGGTTTGCACAGCCAATATAAGGAAGAAATTACAATCACAATTAAAGACAAGATGGTGAGGAGGGCTTACAATCTAAAAGGGAGGAGCAAGTGATACACGAAGAGGTAGCGGTGTGGGCATGAATTGTTTGAGAATGTGGTGGTTCTGTGGTTAGGTCGAGGTTGCAGTTGAGAAGTGAACATAGCCATTCTAAGACAGGAGGTGTGTTGTTAGCTAGATGGCCAGATAAAAATAAAGGAACCAAAGCTTAAAAAAATCAATCTACTGCATCCACCACATCCAAGGATAAGTTGCAGTACATTACTGGTTTTTTTGTGGGTTAAGATACACTTTTAAATATTCTCACATGTTTTCCTGGGAAGTCTCACAAATTCGTCAAGCATGTCTTATACTTTCACCTTGGAAATCTCAAAGTCTTTCCAGAGCTGTTTTTCTATCTACATAGGCTTTCCATGGTGGTCTTTCACTTCTCTTCCTCATTTCTAGTATCTTCACTCAGCGGGCTTTCACTTTAACTTGTTGCAATTTGTGGACACAGGGCTGCCTACTCATTGCTTGTGCAGTTTTTCTGCACAAGTGATTGTAATTTCTACCCAACCTTTTTGCAAGTAGAAACCTTTGTAAAGCTCATCTGACACTATAAGGGGCCACCACCACCTCCCTGAGATACCCCCCCCCCCCCCCCCCCCACACACACACTTTTTTTGTAAATTATATACATTGCATACCTTTTTTCAAGGGTTTTATGGCCACTTGAGTGACATCGCTGATCTTTCCTCTTCTCACTGATCTTGTAGTGGTGTTGGGGGAAGGAATCAGGCATTTAAAGACAGCTGAATGTTTTGTTTTTGAACTAGAGCTCTGCTTTTATTTAGCATTTTTAATCACATGGTGCATTTTAATTGTTTTTATTTGTATTTTCCTCTTTATAGGTACCTCTATTTGGAAGGCATTCTTCTTCACTCCTAACTTTAATCCAGAAGGTTCAGAAGGCTGCTTCAATTCACATGTCTGTCACTGCTATGGTGTGTCTGTCACACAACACAATCCCCCTTTACTTTTTGACTTGTCTAGAGATCCAAGTGAAAAGCATCCTATCACACCAGAAACAGAACCAAATTTCTACAACATTCTTGAGACTATTCAGAAAGCCACAGAGGCTCATCAAAAAACCATTGAAGTGGTGGATAATCAGTTATCGTGGAGCAATGTGATTTGGAAACCGTGGCTCCAGGCTTGCTGCTCATCCTGGTTTGAGTTTTGCTACTGTGACAACGATGAAGAATTGGGGATGAGCTGAACCGCACAGATATATAAAGAAATAAAAATGTGAAGTCAATCTTAAATATTGGATTTTATGTCCTTGAGAAAATAAAGTAAGAATTATCTATTTTCTCCAATCAGACTTCTGGACCGCATATGTTGTATGTACCCGAGGCAGTACCTTACACATTTTATCATGTTTTTCTATTTTGGTAAATCTTCTAACATACATCAGTTTTACAATACCTTATACCCCTTTTATATATTTACCCTGCAGCACGTTCACTTAGATTTTGTTACTGTCCTTCTGTCAGGGAAATGATTCACTTTGGCACATCACTAGCTAAGACATACATCAGTGTTCCATAAATGTGAAGTGATGTTTGTGCACAAAATATTACTTTCTTTCTGCTACACTAAACATAAAAAGCAATCTTCCAGATGTATTCTATGTTACAAAAACAAAAGTCAGATTAGACTAGATAAACCACAAATTAAACACTGGGCTTACTAAAGCACTAAGAAAAATACTTATGAGAATACAGGTTTACAGGACCAATGAATTGTCACCTTTCAGAAACCATTTATAAAAACAAGCTCTAAGTCATAAACAATAAGAGCAGATGTATGTGTCTGAATTAAAACAAGTGTTTTGCTCTGGATGGATGCTCTAGATCAGTGGTTCTCAACCTTTCTAGTGCCGGGACCCCTTGGTAATATTTGCCAAGTTGTGGTGACCCCCAGCGGTAAAATTTAGGGATGACGCGGCTGCTGCAGCAACATCTGGTGGCGTGTCGGGAGAACTGACACTGCTGCGCTAGGAGAGGGCTGTGGAGGACTCTCACCTAGCACAGCAGAAATCACACAGCGGCCCACAGGTTGAGAACCACTGGCATACGCCGTCAGAATAAAAGAAAAAAAAACACCATAGGAATGAATAGCTAGATTCCTATTGTTCCTATTGGCTATTTCACTTTGCAATAGCCAATAGCAAACTAGCTATTGCACCCGCCCTCTGCTGCTGTCAATCACTAGAAGAGGACCTGATGGAGAACTTCAGGCCCTCCTCTGCTGATTGGCAGCAGCAGAGGGCAGCTGCAATAGCTAGTTTGCTTTTGGCTATTGCAATGTGAAATAGCCAATAGGAATCTAGCTATGCATTCATATGGTGGGTTGTTTTTTTTCTGACTTCCGGCAGCCCCCAATGTCATAAAAAAAAACGATCGCAGGGAAATCAATCGAGCAGAGTAAACCTTCCCGGGAGAAAGTGTTTCTCTCCCGGGCGGCCGGGAGCCTCTATCTAATATCGGGAGACTCCCGGGCGACCCCTGGCAAATCGTGATTTGACCCCCGACGGGGTCGCGACCCACAGGTTGAGAACCGCTGCTCTAGATGGACACAATAAACACAAAATAAGTTCAAACAGTAGCAGCCTGGAACGTTTCTAATATTCCAAAGAAAAAACAGCCACAATATCAACAGTGCTTACGTTGACCAATAATCAGTACCCAAGGTTAATAAAACTTAAAAACACATATTGGAACCCACATAAACAAGTGTAATATACCTAAATCTACCATTGGCTTTGCAAGAAATACATAATTGCTAAATGACAACATCAACTGTCCCTGTTTCCAAAAAAAGGGGTAAAGTGACTGCAGTATATCAACAACTGCATTGCCCATTGGTAAAGTTTTACGATATACCACAAATATCATCAGACATTCCTGGTTAATGTTAACACTAGGTGTACCTTGTTGTATGGTAAATGCCCAGTCTTGCCACTCTCAAGAAAGCAATATTTGCAGTCTTTCTTTCCATGTAGAGGCTCGAGGCTTTGAGCCCCTAGATCGGGAGAAAGACTGCAAGGATTGATTTTTATATTGTTTAACAAACATATATCTGGTCACTAGAATCCCCACTATAGGGCCTGCTTTAGCAAAGAGAGCAAAGCAGGACTGGCAAAGTGATTGATGTGTAGTTCCACATTTGCACTGAAGTTTGCAAAAACCTCATTATATGTTTGTTATGTGTTCCTATTCACAAAACATACTTTAAAAAAATATGACTATATATATAATGTATCTTACCTTTTTTTGATGTTTATTTCGTGAAAGCCTTTGTGCAGATTCCAATTTACTCTAAGCAGTTTGTCCCTCAGTTTGACCCTCTACTTTAACTTTTAGACTGAGCTTCTTCTAATTTACATGCAATTCTTCTAAGTCCTTAACCTTGTGTTAGGACAGACTGTGTCCACATCTAGTTTACAACTGATAATGAAATCTGCCAGCACAGTACAGACAGAGGAAACATAACGTTACCCAGCCCCCTCCTTAACATTACATAGGGAAGCTAGGTAGGATTTTTAAGCAAGTGAAAAGAATTTAAAAATATACACAGTAATATTTTTTTTCAAGTTATACAATGTGAATGAGAACATGTAACACATAGACAGTAGGTGTTATACCACTTTGGCTGCTAAAGAGGAAGTACATTTTAAAGTTGTCTGCTGTTTTAAAATACTGGAAGAGGTTTTTTCGGCCATCGTTTAATATCTGCAATTTTAATTGACCTGGATAACAAATGCATGGATTATCTACCTTAATAATAACGTGTTTTTTTTTTTTTGTTATAAGCTCAAAACATTTTTACAGACCAATACATACATATACTAAAGTGTACTAACAATGCTGTATGATTTGTATTTATTTAAAGATGTTCTGGTTTGTACAAAACCTGTAATTGCCATATGTAAAGCAGATCTATTTCTCAGCTATAATTTTTCATTATGAGTGTATACATGCTAAGTAATGTTTATGTGTAACAGTTACATGTATTTATTACATCTCAGGAAACTTCTCCTGATAATGCATTCAGCTCCCTTCCTCCCCAGAAGGCCAGCAATGTCCTTGCTCAGGTATCATTCATGGGCACATACAGTTCCAGGGCTAAGACACTGGGCTAGTAGATGGCACAATTCTCATAAGAAGCTCCTCTAAGGCAAACTTTGAGAAACTGTGCTTTGACAAAGTTACTTAACTATAGCTCAACTATTGCTTTTTATTAAGAAAATTTACTTTTTTTTTTACAGTTACACTATTGCTTTATATTATGACATATCAGGAGTTAATGCATTCATACATGTTATGGTCCAATTTAAAGCTGTTCTCCAGCCACAAATATTGTATGACTGAAAGACAGCTTTACCATTTTGCTTTTTATTGAAGACAGCTCCTGACTCTTTTCTGCCCCCATTTCATTAGGAAATGCATTATCTGCGCTAGAAGCAGCATTCTAGACAAGTCACCCCAGCCAACTATCTATACTGGGTGACTGGTCTCTACAATAACCCCTCACTATTTCTTATCAGTTCTGCAGGGTGCACAGATATGATGTAGTTTGTCCTGCAAACTCCTCCTCCCTGTGCAGCTTGAAGACAAAGATCTAGTAGTCAGATGATGTCACTCAGACTTCAAAGCAGGATCTAGGTGGGTAAAAAAAATAACAGGGATTTTCTAAGGTCGAGGACAGCTTAGTGGGGGAAAATACTTACTTTGACACAGGCTTTATAAGTTAGTAAAATGCAGAACCAATTTAGTGTTCATTTTTTTTCTCACCTTTCCTATAAGGCTGCAAGTCCTAAAATGTATTTTTAATTTCACATAGTCAGCAAAAGAGGTTGTAAAATAATGTAATTAATTTGAGCATTAACATCCAAAGCCACAAGTCACTTCCATTTTAATATATTTCTCTCCCACTTTTTATATTACAAATATGCTGTCAATCAGTTTAAGATGCTGTCTTCATTAAATCAGGACCAGCTCAAGTGACATAAATAAAAGGGAAGGAATTTACATAATTCCATAATGAATAGGTTTGCATAATTTAATTTATATTGCACCCAACAATAAACGAAGTACTTCATGAGATCAAAAAAGGAGATTTGCATCCACAATCAACACAAGGAAATCACAGCTTCCTTTCTATGTGGTCTCGGTTTTTGATGGTATTGAGGAAGAAAAGGAAGTGACAGTGATACACATTTACCGACTGAAGGTGTCTGAATGGGGATGTGTTCTTGTTATACGGTACCAGATGAATATAAGGAAGAATTATTTTGCTTCGACCACTATTGTTAAATATCACAATTAAACACACCTTGACATTAAAGTAAAATTCTGGGCGGATCCAGACATAATTGTCGGGATCCGCTTCAGCTGCGGCGTCTTAGTATACCGCGATATACTGTAGTATACTCGCAGATATACTGAGCCTAGGGTGACGGGAGGACGCTAGTTTGTGTCCTCCCATTACCCTAAGGAGAACTATGGGGAAGAACCTTAACCCCATAGTTCTCCTTTAAATGACAAGCATCCTGCAAAAATATATGATTAATACCTTTTTAATGGGCAATTAGTCAAATATTTACCATTTTGAAGAGCTACCAGCTGGTATCCAAAACTTCACAGCACATGGTAGTGATGTAGCAGCTGTTAGAAGTAACCACAGTGCCCACCGGGGGACCAAGTAAAATATAGACCCAGAAGTGTGACTCACTGACCATGGGGCATGATATGCCTGCATTGCATAGAGAAGCATGGAGACCCAGACCCAGTTATGAAATCACTGAGTATTCATATAACAAACAAATACTAGGCAAGGCACATAACAACTTGTGAAAAATAGTAAAATGTTTAAATCAAGCAAAGTAAGACTACAAACAATAGTCTGTATTTCTATGTGCATTCTTGAATAGTAAATAACATCTCCAATGTATATGAATCAACAGTCCAGGTGCCATCTCACCTACCAGATTGTAATTCACTGCATCAGAATCACTGCCTGCTAACAGGTATGTTAAAATGCACTTCATAATCCCTTATCCATCAAATCAAACTCGCTTTCCTCTATGGTCTTGAGCTACTTATAGATGGATATTCCACTGACAAATCAGCATGTTCTTGTGCCAGCATGTAGGGTAAAATGCTCAGGAAAGACGTTTCTCATAGTTTAAAAGGTTTATTACATAAAAAAGGTTAAAACATAATGGAACACTCACTTGACATGGGTGAATCCAGCATGTGTATACAGAGCTTCAGTAAGCTAGTAACAGATCACAGCCACAATCCTGATCTCTATTGTTTCATTAAGTATTCAGACATGTACCAGTATGTCTCTTTAGAGTGCATAGAGGGAAATGAGTTTGATTACTTTTTTACATGTCATTTTGTATGCTTCCTAATGTTGTTTGCTTGTTGTTAGCTGAATATCTTTTGGAAAAGTGTTTTTGGCCAGATCCTTCGGCAGCTTCGTGAATAGACCCCATAATGAATTTACCCTGTGTATAGCTGGGTAAACGCAATTTGCACAATTTACTGCCACTAGATGGAGCCATGGAGCATAAGAATGTAGTGTCAGTAATAATGTCCAAACTTAGTTTGTCCAGCTATACACTGGATGAATGATTTTTTTTTTTAAGCATGTCAATTTGTATTAAGCATAAGAAAATACAAACGGGTGATATTCGGCAGTTATCACAACTCAGGTTTCAGTACGCAGACTGCACCTGAAGAAGTTGCATATCAATACACATCAAAGGTAACTTAAAACAATCATAACAACATATTAAAGGAATTGTGTCATAGCCATATTAATTCCCTAATAAGGGCGCCAAAATAATCAAGATCCTGCTGATGGACAACCTCCTCAACTTTTAGGTATTCGTGGGAGACATTTTGGCTTCGCTGTGCATATGTGTACCATGATATTATGGGGTGGGGGGGGGACATTTTTAATAATATGCGGATGAACAGATCGAAAGGAAGGAACCATGATTCAAAGGACATCTAAAGGGCACAGAGAGTTTGTTAATTTCGCTTCAAGATACCATTTGGAGAAACGGAAAATGGACATCAGGTCTTGCATTTATTATGGCTTTCCGAACTTTTCCCCAACCCTGTTCTATGAACACGGTCGTTTCCTCAACCGTTAAATGTAGGAATTCAGCCCAGCGTTTATTATGACCTGACGAACCGGTGGAGAGATCAAGTGTAGCAGTGGTGATAAATTTGGCAAGATGGGATAATGGCATTTTAACCTGGGGAGATGAGATTAGAGGTGCTACAGGTGAGTATATTACCTCTCGCCAAGGTAATGTAAGGTGATGGGAGATAAAGTGGCGCATTTGTAGATATGGGAAAGTGTGGGTAGCGGGTAGATTATATTGAATTTGGAGGTCACGGAAGGTTTTAAGGAATCCCCCAGGGTCAAACATGTCCCTGAGGATAGATATTCCCTTAGCGGACCACAATTGGAAAGCATAGGACTCCCTGCCTGCTGTGAAATTCGGAGTGGAATTGAGGGGCATCCATGGAGAGAGTACCGTGGGGAGACGTAGGAGTTTCCTGACTTCTCTCCATGCTAGTATAGTGTCTCTAAGGAGGATGTTATCTTTTATAATTTTGGGAAGGAGTCTTAATGGAGTGTTCAAGACACTAGGAAGTGACCACGGCGACGTTAGCTGGCTCTCTAGGGAGGTATTCGTGAAAAAGGAGGTATTGTGCATCCAATCCCGTACATGACGGAAGAGGCTGGCTAAGTTATAGACTCTGATATTAGGAAGATTGGCCCTCAAACTTTTCACCGGTTGTTGGAGTTTTTTTAAGGCTATTCTCGACTTCTTCCCTTTCCAGAGAAAGGTCGAGAAGGCACTATTTAGGATTTGGACATCTTTATGCTTTAAAAGAAGTGGTATCGTTTGTAAAGGGTAGAGTAGTCTAGCGAAGCTTATCATTTTTATGAGATGGCATCTACCTAAAAGAGAAACGGGGTAATCCTGCCAAGTGCGTAATTCTTGTATTATTTTAGTGATGATAGGTTTGTAGTTGAGGGAGTAAAGATCCTTGGCAGAGCGGGGTATGGAGACCCCCAGGTAGGTAATGGACCGTTTTTGCATCTGTAGTGAGGGATGTGTGCGGGAAAGGGTTTCAACGTAAGTCCTATCCGGGGTTAAGGGCAGGAGTTCGCTCTTATTAATGTTTATTTTGAGGCCAGAAAAGGAGCCATACAAATTGATATGGTTAAGGATGTTGGGGATATTTGTCAGCGGATCAGACACTACCAGCAGGATATCGTCCGCGAATAGGGCCATTTTTATATCAAAGGGGCCGGTTCTGTAGCCACTGAAAATCTGAGTGGAGGCTAATAAACGAGACAGGGGTTCTATAGCGATGTTAATTAAGAGCGGGGAGAGAGGACAACCCTGACGGGTGCCCTAAATAACGGAAACGGGGAGGAAAGGGCCGAAGGGGTGTATATCTGTGCTGAAGGGGAGCTCTACATCGTAGAAATATAAGTTTGAAACATCCCCGAGAAGCCCAACCGTTGCATCACCTGAGAAAGCCATGACCAGTTGACGTTATCGAAGGCCTTCTCCGCATCCAATGCCAAAAGGGCCATTGGGGTAGGAGAGGGCCCCGACAATCGTATTCCCTCTAAGGCAGTTATAATCTTCCTAACATTCAATACTGCAGACCTACCCATTACAAAGCCCGCCTGGTCTGTCGATATAAGTTTAGGCAGCACGACGGCCAATCTGTTTGCCATTATTTTAGAGAGCATTTTAGCATCAAAATTTAGTAGAGAAATGGGGCGATAAGAGCCAGGAAGAGTGGGGTCTTTCCCTTTTTTATGCAATAAGCGGATGTAGGCAGCACTGAACGTGGGCGGATAACTACTCTGGTGTAGAATATGGTTAAAGAGGGATACTAGGGTCGGGGATATATGATCTTTTATGGACTTAAAGAATTCAGCCGTTAGGCCATCCGGTCCAGGGGCTTTCGAACCAGGAGAAAATCTAATAGCTGATTGCACTTCCTGTAGGGTGACTTCAGCATTCAAATGTTCCAATTCAGCAGCGGACAGGGAGGGCAGAGATACGGAGTCCAAAAAAGATACCCCTGCATCAGCGTTTCCGGTGTCCGCTGCGTAAAGGGACTGGTAATACGTGGGAAATATGTTACATACCTCATTAGGATCTGAGTAGAGTGCCCCCCCATCGGCGATGAGCTTAAGTATGTGAGAGGGAGCGGACTGACCCCGAATTAGGTTAGCTAGTAGTTTGCCTGATTTATTGCCGAATTTGAAAAATTCTACTTCTTTATGGGAGCGAATTTGTAGATCATACTGGGCAATCAAGTGGTCACATGATTGTTTAGCTTGGGACCACTGTGATTTGTTGTGGAGAGTAGGGTCTTGTCTATACGTTAAGTAGGCTGTCCTGGCCGTCGTGCATGCCGCCACATATCTCTGTCTTGTTAATTTCTTTTGGGAGGAGACATAGGCCAATATTCTGCCTCTCAGAACAGCCTTTGCCGCTTCCCAGAAGGAGAGATGAAGCCAACCAGGCAATTCAGCGATGAGTGGAGTATGGAGGGAGGTTGTCATCCATTTGGCTAGGCATGAACTGGTGCTCCAAACCTGGAGCACATAAAGTCTGGGAAGTAAACAGAACACATAAGTAAGGAAGGTGCGTATACCTTTCAGTGACTTCCTTTTTTCCAGATGACGGTGTGTAACAAGGTGGTCATCAGGTAGGGAGATACGTCCCACCCCTGGTAGAGCCAGTGTGATAGTGGGGCAGGTAGCTTCCGGTTGCTGCGCCCCTTGTGGGAGAGGTCCGTTGCCATGAATAAGAAAAGAGAAAAACAGTAGAAATGAAAAATTTGTCCAATAAAACATATCACTGCAGATCCGCAGCAGTCCAACGTGGGTCGTAGCGACACTTTAACTGCCTATACGGCTGGCCCACAGAGGAAACAACAAAAGCGTTAGCATTAGCAGTAGCCTCCTTGGGTTCAGACCTTCTTTTTACGTGGAGGACTTTTGAGTGGGGAGTTGGAGTGCCCGTGGGGGTCAAACAGATGCCTGTCAACGTATGCCTTGGCCTGGGCAGCGGATGTGAAGTGGGTTTGGTTCCCATCAGGATCTGTCAAACGTAGGATAACGGGGTATGCCAGGACAAATTTGATCCGTCTATGAACAAGGGTTTGGCACACCTCATGGAAGGAGCGACGTAGTTTAGACAATTCAGCCGAATAGTCTGCAAAAAGTAAAAGCTTGTGCCCCCCATCCACCACCAACTGGCGCTGCATCCTGTAAGTTTGCAGAAGACGGTGCTTGTCTGAATAGTCCAAGTAACGGACAATAACCGGCCTGGGTCTATCAGAGTCTTTGAGCGGTCCCATTCTGTGTGCCCTCTCCACCGCGCAGAGAGACGTTATGCCCATGGCTTGGGGGACAATGGAGGAACAAAAGTGCTGTAGATCTATAGGTTTAATCGATTCAGGGATCCCGATGATTCTAAGGTTGTTTCTGCGAGATCTGTTCTCAAGGTCATCTACCTTGTCCTGTAAGTATTGAATCGATTTCTGATCCTCTGTCAGTGATCTATCAGTGCGAGCTGCATGGTCTTCCAGGTCACTAATGCGGTGTTCCAGGGCCTGCAGCCTGGTGGTCTGGGCTTCTATGGCTGCTGTGAGGGGCCCCATATGTAGCTTCAGGGATTCGGCTATAATGGTCCCCATCTCTGCCTTCAAGTGTGAGGCTACCACAGCCGCCAACTGCTGGTAATCGATATGGGGCGGGGGTGGCGCTACGTCTGTCTCCCCCTGATCTATAGCCTCAGCCATGTTGTTTTCGGCCTCAGCCGCCATGTCAGGCCACATGTCAGTCGGAGCTGACGGAGAGGAGAGAGCGCGGCGGACCAGCTGGGATCGTGCCACAAACCTGTCCATGATGTCCAGGGAACAGTGAGGCAGTCAGGTGACCCGTTCGTGGGGGTGGATCGGAGCAGATTTGCTATAATGAGGATGTGGCGGGGACGGAGCTCCGGTGAACACCGCTAGTTCATCTGGCGCCGGAACCGGAAGTGGATGAATGATTTATAAATAAGCTTGCGTGTGTGTCTCTCTTTGTTTGCCTGATGAAGGTTTCGAAACGTCGCCATGTTGTGACACCACAGAGGTCAATGAGATATTGACTACTGAACTTGAGCTGGATTGTGAGTGACTTCTTCATATTTATACTGATTTGCGGAGGTATCCGTGGTAGTTTGGCACCCACCCAATACTTGAGGGTATTATCCGGTCAGGTGTGCAATGGGTTTATTTTGATTATTGAAGTGTGTGTGTGTGTACATAGGTTTGTTTGCACCCTGGCATTATGTGTGTGTGCCTCCTTGTGGGTAAAGAGTTTGGAAGGATAACTGGACAGTTGACCATCTTTGAATTGCTTCCTGATAAAATGAGCTGAAGTAGAGGTCAAATGTCTGGGATTCATTTGACCTCTGAAATATCTTTTTATCAATGAATTGGTCAAATTCAATAGAGTTTTGCTACTTGTGTTATTCAACAGGGCACTACATTACTAGCCCCCTCAATTTCCTCTAACAATCACTATGCCTGTCATATTCTTGTTATTGTGGACCCTGGTCAAACAGGGCAGCAATGCAGCATACAGTATATTAGTTTGTATGTTGGCAAAAATATGTAAGCTCAGCAATCATGTCAACGTTTTCATGTCATGTCAAGTTGTACACTTTACCCAGCACAAACTACTGACACTTCTTATGGCTTACCTGAGCACAATGCCTAACCACACACAGATAAACTTTTGATTGCTAACATAAGCATACCACAAAAAAAGATTTAAAAAAAACAACAACCTACTGGCCCTCTAGGTACTGGTCACAGTGCAATCTATAAGACATAAATGTTCCATTAAAATATAGTAATTATGCTACTTGTATATGTATATTAAGTGAAAGAAGAAACTCATCTAGAAGTTTCTGGAGTTTATCTATGCTATCAGTGGATACCACTGCCTGTGGAAAGGGAATTCCACAGTTTTACTACTCACAGTAAATAAAACTTTTACATACTCTAAGATTGAACCCCCTTTCTTCTAACCTCTTGTTATGTCCTTCTGTTCTTAATACAGTTCTTGGTATAAACAACTTGTTCCAATGATTGTGGCCATGCATTGATGATTTTTAAGACTGCGTTAAGGTCCCCTTGTAATCGCCTCTTTTCCAAGGAGAATAAGTTGCAGGCGGTCTTCATAACTCACACCTTTTGTCCCTTTGATTAATTTTGTAGCACTTCCCTGGACTCTCTCAAGCTTGAGGACATCTTTCCAGGGATTTGGCGACCAAAACTGAACTGCATACTCAAGATGGGGGTGAACCAGTGATTTATAAAGTGGAAGTATTACTCTTTTATCCCTTGCTCCAATCCCTTTTTTGATGTGTGACAGTATCCTCTTTGCTTTGCTGGCTACTGCTTGGCATTGCATACTATTGCCAAATTTGTGATCTATGAGCACACCCAGGTTTTTTTCAATGTTTGACTTCCCTAATGTAGCACCTCCCAAGTTGTAGTTTGCACACCTGTTCTTTGGTCCCATGTGCACAACCTTACATTTTTCAATATTAAATTGCATTTGCCATCTTGTAGCTCATGACACAATTTCATATAGGTCTTGTTGAAGTGCAAATGTCTCATGTTCAGAATGTACTGCCCTACACAGTTTAGTATCAAAATTAAACTATTTATTCCACTCTCTATGTCGTTAATTTATAAGATAAACAGGATTGGTCCCAGGATCAAACTCCGGGGCACCCCACTCCCCACTTTTGCCCAATTAGAAAATTACCCATTAATTACTACCCTCTGGATCCATCCTTGCAGACAATTTTCCACCCATGTACATATGATTTCATACAAACCTATAGACCTTAGTTTATTAATTAAATGTTTGTGGGGTACTGCATCGAATGCTTTAGCAATATCCAGATACAAGATGTCTACTGGTTTTCCTCTGTCTAAATTAATGCTGACTTCCTAATAACATGTCAGTAAATTAGAATGACATGAATGGTCCTTCATGAAACCATGTTGGGTACTGCTTATGATACCAGTTGTATTCACAAATTCTTGCTTTGTCCATCTCATCTGTAAAGACAGCAGAAAAGAATTTGTTTAACACATTAGCGTTCTCCATGTCTCTCCTAGCTATCCCCCCTCATCATCTGTTATGGGGCCTACATATTCCGTCCTTTTCCTCTTGCTATTTATATATTTAAATAGTTTATTGGGGTTCCTTTAGCTTTCCTTTTCTATTTTGTTCTAACAGCTTAGAAACACCTGGTTGCTTACATTGATCTGGGCACAGGTTCACTTTACGTTTCATTTGCAATACATAATTGGTATCCCCGATGTTGAGAAAGATGAGTAACATTTTATAATACAAAGTACATTTTCGTTTATGGAATCACCATCAGTTCTAACTATTGAAGTCCACATTTTAACATTCTAGTATTTTATTTTATTATAAAACTCTGATTGCCATAAGTATCATTATTTTACTTATTTGTGCACAGAAAATGTGCATTTTTGAATATAGCCATTTTCCCCATGATGCCTTTGCTAGCTGGAGCTTGCACTGATATATTGTACTGTCAGAATTATTTAGGAATAGGATGCTGAACTACTTTGAATAAAAAGAAAAATGGATGACCTTCTTCTTTATGCACCACTTATCAAGCTCAGAGTGAAGACTTTAAAGATGATTGTAAGATTTGATGCTGCAAGTAGCTCAGAAAATAAACTTTCAGCTTAATTCACCATTCAAGGTCAGTACAGCTATATTATCAAAAAGCTATACACGTATAATAAGAAGCAGCTCTACCCCGATAGCGTGAACCTGTGAAGGATAGAAAAATTGCATAAGGCTATTCATAGGTAATTGCTTTTTGTCCATTTCCTTTTGTTTTATTGATGAAATTGTTATTTTTAAAGCTTGATAAGCAGGGAGTTTGTATAGGGTTAAGAAAAACAACTTGTCATCAAGTGCAATGTGCCAATTGCCCTATGCTAGTCCATCTTAGGCTGCTATCTTACATAATGTATTGGAAGCCATTTGATTAATGCTGCTGTCCAAGTAACTGCTTAAGCTCTAGGGAGATTGTTAGAGCAGGAGTTTCAGATACTAACACCTTACTGACTAGTACAGATGAAAGGCACAGCAAATCAGTGTCATCTCATCATTCTCTTTGCTGTCTCTACCTCTTTTTTTAAGACATATTGGCTAGATGAAAGTATTATCTTGTGTCCTGTCCATTCATTCTAAAATATATTTGGCTTTTTACCTCTCTCTGTATGATGCTGCTATGATTCTTGCTGGTGATAAAAAAGGAGGTCCTTTCTGTAGTGTTAAGATTTATGTCTGCGAACAACAACCCTCTTTAATTATCTCTCAATGAGATTCGGTCAGGGGAGGTGATCCCTGGCTAGTAGATTGCATTGTGCCCTTTCGCAAAATTAATGGCAGTGACAGAAGCCTTTCTTCGGAAAATAGGAAGCTGCAGTCATATGAACCATTTGACTACTGCAGATATTTAGCTTTGCCTTTCACTTTTTTTTAGCACTCAGAAGTACAAAAGTTATTTTCATTGCAGCGTGTTAGGTTTCAAAAAATATCTTTGACATATATCCTTACGAGTACAAGGTACATAATTTAAAAATATAGATATAGTGGAATGTAACAAATTGATGGCCACTTTGTATTAGCGTAGTTGACTTGTAAGGGGCATTGGAATCCTTAGCTCACTTCTCATCAGAACAGTATCTGTATAGAGTTCTACATATTCAATTATACTTCAATTATAAAAGTATTAACGAACAGCAACTATTACTGCAGCCTAGAAATTAATGCAGCTGTTAATCCACCTCTGAGTTTGTCCACCGTTGCATTCAGATAACTTTTTTTTTGTCAGTGCCTCTGAGAAAAACTGCAACTCATGTCACATGATTCTTAGTGGGTCAATATCCCTCTCTTAGTATTACAGATGTTAGTATTCAAGCACAGTGAAAACTTGTTCTGCAATTTTCCAGAATATCCCAGGAACTATGATTACCAGTGGTATTAGGGATTTTGTCAGCAGGGCATCAATTTACACAAGATGAATTGTAGGATGAAGCCACTCAACTTATCAGAAAGGCAGTGTAATTTAAAATATATCTAAACTCTATGGAAGAGTTAGGACCTTTGTTGGGTTTTAGTTGCTGCCTGCAGTCATACTAGGTAAACCTCCCCATCAGGGCATTGGCTGTAGATATACAGTACATGTAATTTAACCACACTTTGAGAATATCTAAGACTCATCATTACATTATCCCTGTATCATTGTGCACTCCTTTAACCTCTTGCCGTCCGCCCGTTAAGAAAAAACGGACGGACGGCTCACTCCTATCTGCGGGTTGCCGTCGCCAGACGGCATTTTTTTCCTTCTCGCGCGCGCGCACGGGCAGGAAAGACCCGCTTGTTACTACAGCCGTTAACGGCTGTTTCACATACAAACGATCAGCGGCTCTATAGCCTTGTCTGAATAGTCCAAGTAACGGACAATAACCGGCCTGGGTCTATCAGAGTCTTTGAGCGGTCCCATTCTGTGTGCCCTCTCCACCGCGCAGAGAGACGTTATGCCCATGGCTTGGGGGACAATGGAGGAACAAAAGTGCTGTAGATCTATAGGTTTAATCGATTCAGGGATCCCGATGATTCTAAGGTTGTTTCTGCGAGATCTGTTCTCAAGGTCATCTACCTTGTCCTGTAAGTATTGAATCGATTTCTGATCCTCTGTCAGTGATCTATCAGTGCGAGCTCGGAATAAATGTCAAAGTACCGCAGCGCTGAATACTGAAAAATGGCCTGGATGGGAAGGGGGTTTAACACCGCGGATGTCAACTGGTTAAACTGATTGTTGGTGTTAATTAGAATACTGCATGTATTGCATTTGGGCAATGGGTAAGAAAAAATAACCTTGTTTGTTTCATCTGGCAGATAAGCCAGCTCAGAATTGAGTTAGTTATTAATTCTTAAGATGCCCATAACCAATTTAATGGCTATAAGGCACCTGCAGAACATAATTAGGAAAAATATTGATTGACTGTATATATCCTTATCAGCTGTTACCAAGGCTGTTTGCAGAGAACATCCTCTGGCCAGCTCTAAAGGCTAAACACATTTTTCACCTAACGTGGCCTTTTGAGTTCTGGGACTCAGCACCTTTGGGGCAGGAGGATCTTGCCTGCACATCCAACACCATATTAAATCTATGTTCACCCATACAGTAAATGTTTTTAAATTCAGTAAGGATTGCATAAGTAAGTATAGATGATGTCATGAATTTAAAAATTATTTGAAATGCAAATTGTGCCCTAGACGTACACATTTTAATATTGTGTGACATAATATACTATTGATATTTATTTCCGAATTTAAATGTTATAGTAGTAGAATTTGCTCCAGTGGTTCTTTCTTTATTTATGTTCCTGCATCTCTACCAGTGACCCCCTTTTTTGCATACACAATCTTGTTACCTGAACAGGAAACTTTTAGGAAGCACACTTTGTGTGTTATATATCACCAATCTCTTTTTAAATGTTGTTTAGTTCTTTGAGACAAAGGCAAAGAAAAAGCTTGACAAGTAGAATGGATTAGCTTCTGATGATAGGCAGCTATCTAATTGTTTTCAGTAAACCCTATTCCTTCTGTGCTTAGTCATCTTTTTTTGTACTGTATTGATTACCACTGGAATGATTTGCTCTTGCAACGTGACCTGAGGTTGAACTTTAATGATTTATGCTATGGACATGAGAAAAAGTGATAAAATAAATTAGAACAAAGATGCACAAATAAATTACTCTAATTACCTGAAATGTAATGTCACTGATACTATGGGTAAACAATGCCTTGATATACCACACCCCTATCAACCTTTTTCCGGATTCCTACCTTTCTCTGTAAACTATACAGTATGCGGAGCCAAAGCCATGGTGAACGTCTGACTGGCTTCGTTTTCAGGAACAGGAAATAAACCACCCTTTCCCTTTACACTTGTACCCTTAAGACATACACTATATTGCCAAAAGTATTGGGACGCCTGCCTTTACATGCACATGAACTTAATGGCATCCCAGTCTTAGTCCGTAGGGTTCGATATTGAGTTGGCCCACCCTTTGCCGCTATAACAGATTCAACTCTTCTGGGAAGGATGTCCATAAGGTTTAGGAGTGTGTCTATGGGAATGTTTGACCACTCTTCCAGTAGCGCATTTGTGAGGTCAGGTACTGATGTTGGACGGAAAGGCCTGGCTCGCAGTTTCCACTTTAATTCATTCCAAAGGCGTTCTATGGGGTTGAGGCCGGGACTCTGTGCAGGCCAGTCAAGTTCCTCCACCCCAAACTGGCTCATCCATGTCTTTATGGACCTTGCTTTGTGCACTGGTGCACAGTCATGTTGGAACAGGAAGACACTGTCCCCAAACTGTTCCCACAAAGTTGGGAGCATGAAATTGTCCAACATGCCTTGATATGCTGATGACTTAAGAGTTCCCTTCACTGAAACTAAAAGACCAACCCCAACCCCTGAAAAACAACCCACACCATAATCCCCCCTCCACCAAACTTTACACTTGGCACAATGCAGTCAGACAAGTACCGCTCTCCTGGCAACCGCCAAACCAAGACGCGTCCATTGGATTGCCAGACAGAGAAGCATGATTCATCACTCCAGAGAGCATGTCTCGACTTCTCTAGAGTCCAATGGTGGCATACTTTACACCACTGCATCTGACTAAAAGGTGTCTAGATTCCACCAATAGATCATGCTGGGAGGGAACACACTACAGAGGTGTATACTTGTTCGTGGCGTGTTTATAAGGTTAGTAAATCAACCCCTATGCGTTTCAGCATGCACTGGCCCCGCTCTGTCATTTTACGTGGCCTACCCCATCGTGGCTGAGTTGCTGTTGTTCCCAGTTGCTTCCACTTTGTTACAATATCACTACCCGTGACCGTGGAATATTTAGTAGCAAGGACATTTCATGGATGGATCACGGTACCACACTTGAATTCACTGAGCTCCTGAGAGCAACCAATTAGTTCACAAATGTTTGTAGAAACAGTCTTCATGCCTAGGTGCTTGGTTTTGTACACCTGTGGACACGGAGGTGATTGGAACACCTGAATCCAATTATTTGGAGGGATGTCCCAATACATTTGGCAATATAGCGTAGATGCCATTGCAACATTGGTACTTGGCATGGTCACCAAAATGTTGGAGATTGAAACAATAAAAAATTGCTCTGGATGCAAAGTCTACAAACACATGAAAACTCTGACTTTTTGGCTAAAAACTGCTTAAAACCCCCAAACAATTACATATTTTCTGAAATTAGCGGCCTGTAAACTAGTGCTAGTTCCAATTTTTTAAGTTGCATGATATTTGCAGAAATATTTATCAAATCAATATTTATAGGAAGAAATACACTAAAATAATTTTAGTGCACGCAAACAGAATAAAATAACCAATTTTTTGGTAAAGTACTAAAGATTGGGTTGTGTCGGGTAAATAAATATGAAACAAGTTAAGCCTTAAAACTGTGCACACCCAAAAAAAACTACAGTATCCAATATTACCCATAGGTAATGCTTTAAACCTTTCACTGCCTAACATTCTTGACCTCAGTTGGCCAAATCATTTTTGCATTTTCTCACTTTTTTTAGTTTAAACTGTAGCTTTTAGAGTTTGTAAAAGACCCACCAAACCACCCATTTCCTGAAAGCACAGGACCAGGAGAATAAAAAGATGGTGCTACTAATGTTGTAATTCCTTAGATAATTTCAGAAAATTATTATATGTCACTAAATATACACGAAAATCATTATCAGTGCACAAGGTTCCTACTAAATCCAAAAGATAAAACTGCATTGAGTTAACGAATACCAAATATTTGTACATTTGAAATTGCGCCTTTTTGCAAAACAGTAAAAAACTGTATAAAACAACTTATGCTAAAAATCTGTGCTGTGGTAACAGCTCATCTGCAGTTGGTGTGTGTTGCGATAAAATGATGCAGACTTACATTTAATTGCAATGCAGCATATTACAATGCACGGCAATGTGCTGCCACACAATTAAATTAAAGCAGCCCCCTACCCCCTTTCACTAAAAATCACATCAGCATGCAGCTGTGCATGCTGATTTAAGATCAGCTTACATTCATCAGTTAAACAAACTTGTTTTTCATTTACTTACAAATAGAGTTTATCTACTTCCTGGTCCAGTTCTGGTGTAAATTATGTAACCTTCCCAGGATGCAACGCTTTGGCACAGAACATTGCTGGGAGATCTCATCTGTAATCTCATGAGATCTCAGAGAAAGACATTTCCCTCCCCTGAGATGATGTGCATGGTTCCAGGAAGTAAAGGGAGAGCTAGTAACCTGCCCTTAGTTTACAGTACCACTGTCAGAATAATGGGAAAGAAAATAGAAATAAGTTATGCAAAGAATACAAAACCTGACATTATCTAGAAGTATCTGTTTGCAGATTGTCATTATTAAACATTTCTAAATGTGTGTTTGTTGTTATTTTAAATATATGAGTAAAGTTCTTCTTTAATGTTGTTTTAAAAAGTAAAAAAAAAGGAAACAGTGTGAAGTGTTCTAACAATGCACCCCGCGCATGTGCATGATGTACACCACAATATGGTGTACATTATGTGTATGGGCTTTATTTATTTTTTTAACTTCTTGTTACTACTTTTTTAAATGATATA
>NW_017307065.1:634781-658075 GCF_000935625.1 Nanorana parkeri | reverse complement strand
ATATATTTGTTTTTAACTTTTATGTCAGGGGCTTCGCTCTGTTTAGACCCCTGATATTTCCAGTTTGAAATAGAAAAAGATATTGATCGTTCGTGGTGTGTTTAAAAGGTTAGTAAATCAACCCCAAAGTCTCCAATCTCTTTATCTGCAGCCCAAACACTGGATAAGCAGGAAACACTAGGTATAAAGACTTCCTGTTCATTCACAAACTGAGGAAGCATAGTACTCTCCTCAGTTTGGAATGAACAGGAAGCCTCTTTACTGAGTGCTCTTGTGTATTCATTAACTGAACAGATAGTAAGTGATTACTATGTTCCCAGTCATGAAGGAAGAGAAAGTGATGTATAGCACTTTCTGTTCATTCATAACTGGGGACATAATAATCACTTACTATCTGTTCAATTATTCACAAACACTGCATGATCAGTACTGATCACTTGGTGTTTGTTCTGCACAGGGATGGATCAGTGAATATTTCATCCCCCCCCCCCCCGCCTGTCACCAGAGCTCTCCTCCCTGCACTGCCTTGCTGAGCCTCCTGTCCATCTCTCCTTCCTGCTGGGCACTTTCTGCAGGGGTCTGTGTCCCCTCCGATGCCCACTGCCTCTGCAGATACAGACGAGTAAGAGCAGTGGGGATCAGAGGTGGTACAGACTGCAGCATGAAGCCAGTAACCAGCGGGGAGGAGAAAGCTAAAGAGTAGAAAGAGACGCTGCCGGCGGCAGCGGCACAGGAGGGCTGATTTTGAATGAATAGCTGTCATCAGCAGCCTTCCATCTGCTATTTATTTAAAGTGGATTGTCATAGGGACCCTTCTGATATAAGCTTATGGTCGTTGAAGTGGCCTTGAGCGTATAGCAAAAGGCTGAATGCCACCAACGTAACATTCCACCGTATGCCTTACGTTTATTGGCATCAAAAAGGTTAAAAGCCTTTACCATTCATTAATTTCAAGTTAATAATGAGTGATGGCACTAAACTTATTTCTGTCACTCATGGCACAATTGTGGTTCTTGTACGTAGGCACACCCAACATAAGTTGTCATTTGTACATGTATCCGTCTTTGAGTATGTAGGGGCTGAAGGCTTTGAAAAAAATGTTTGGTGTCTTTTTTTCTTTTTTATGTTTTATACATCACATTTATATATATATATATTAAGATAATTAACTGCTGATTTTTGTAAGTTGATTAATTTCTTGCACTTGCATTGCTATTTGCTATTGAGAAACATTGGGTATATGATGTAGGTAAATAAGACAATACTTTAAGTGATTTAATGAGTTAATTAAATCATAGAAAGTCTCCTCTAATGCATATGCTTTCTAATTTTCATGTTACTGGGTGTTAGAAGCGAAGAATACAGGATTAAACATTTTTAATTAACATCTATATTGACTTAAATAATATATTATAACATATTATTGCACATTATTGTCAAATTATAAAGAATAGTCTGTGATAGATATGTCAAGCAATTCATGTTAAGGTCACTTTAATAATTTTTTTCCTTGCCAGTATGGCAACATTTTAATTATTGTAATTATATAGATTTTTCAATTAAGAGGAGGTTGTAACAAGAGTAAATTAAAATCTTCCTTTAATTTAAATTATCTTGCTAATCTCAATTAAAAAGGTATACGGTAACATATGGGGCTTGCTTACGTTTTCTGTTAGGCCAGTGATAAATTGCTTTACTGTAGATTGTGAAACACTTTGACTTCCTATGTATAGATAAACAAAAATGGATGATTCCTTTTTTTGTAAAATTATGTTGATAAAATGCATCACCATAGTGTTTTTTATATGTAGTGTCAAAGGCTAATTAGCTACTTTTAATATGTTTCATCATTCATTTACATTATTCAGACTGTTTTCATTCTGCAAATGAAAATAGATTTACTATTAGAGTGGAACTATGGGTAAAAGTAAAAATGACATGTGCTGTATTATGCAGTCTGTCCCTAACATTAACACTACGGTCTTTGTTTTTATGGTCCCCCATAACATAGTTTTATTAGCCACTGATGTCAGTAGTTCCAATATGCTTTCACTTTATTTAACATTGTGACAGAATTTTTCATTCTGCAGCAGCGTAGTCACGCTGTGGGTTAGATAGTCTCAGGGCTAGTTCACACCATCCTCGCATTCCGGCCGGCTCACTTTGTTTTGGGGCGGGAGGGGGCGTGGTGGTGCATTGAACTCATTGGCACGGCAGCCACGCCCTCTGGCCGCACGGGAACATGTGGCACATCAGTGCCTGCGTTCTGGTCCTGTGCACACACTATTTTCATTGACTGCACTGGATCAGAACGCAGGCACTGATGTTGGTGTGAACTAGCCCTTACTAAACAGCAAACAACTTAAAATCCAACTCCAGCTTCTTGTGGAAAAATTGTCCAAGTCAAATTTAAAAATGTGACCATTGAAAGCACCGCTGTCAGTATAACAGTTTGTCCCAGCTTTGCGTACATTTAAAATGGAAGAAAACTATAATATAAAGGCCTGTGAAATTAAATAAGGAATTAATCATATACTAAATTCTATTATAACAGATATTAAATCCATACAGTTACCAGAATATTATATTTTTGGCCCTATTTGGGACATAATGCAATTAACTTGATACTGCATAGTGTCGGACAGGTGTATTGCTGGCAAATCTCTGAGGTAGATATGCTGAAAAGACATAATGATATATGTGTGTGACAAATGGAGCCAAGGCCCCCACTCCATTTTAGGGAAGTTCTTCAGATAGATGTAGATGGCACAGTAGAGTTCACAGTACTCACTCTTACAATACACTCATCTGCTTTTACTATAAAACAGCAGAGCCATCTTTGTTCAAGCATTATCCAGGGTCACCATCTTCTTCCTAGACTGAGATGCCCAATTTAAAGATGGCATCAACATCAAAATGCCTATGCCGTTCTTGTCTGTGTTCATGAATGAGTGACTTAGCCCCCACTACAACCCTCTAACCTTGTGACTTGCTACAAATTTACAATGTTACAATCTGATTACAGGAGAGAGGAGACTGAGGAAATGCTTCCTTCTGCATACAGATGACTAATGACATCATCTCTGCATTAGCAAAATCATTTGCAAGGAGCTCAAGGATGTCTTTTAGATTATAAAAGGTGGAGCTTTTCTAATTAAATTATACGGTATTTTGCGATATGTCAGAATTGTATTCATGCAGGCTTATAAAGTTACTGAAAAGTTCACTACACTGGACTGCACATATCAAGTTTCTTTTCTTGTGGGTATAAGGTCTTGAGCATATGCAGGCTTCTGTCTGTGTGTTTCTGGGCTTACAAATCAGGGATATGATTTTTCTTAAATAAAAACCTTGAGGTTTTTCTGACACTCTAGCCACATCAGACGGCTATTTATACTCAGTAAATGGCTTAAATGTAAGAATAATCTCAGAAGGATTTCAAATATCAGATCTACAGAACAAGTCCAGGTTGAATTTAACTTACTACTACTTGATATGTAGTTCAAGTGATTGGTTATCCAGTAGGATGAGAGTATATAGGAGCCCACCCATAATTAAGATATATTGCACTTCTGGTTCTGCCGCTCCTTGGAGCAGACATGCATTTAGGTAGTTCCCACTGACCTCATTTTCTGCACCCCCATCTTTGCTGCAACCTCTACAACAGTCAGTGCACTCCTTGTATGGACCAGTTACTGGACTGAACAAGACCGCACCCCCATCAGTGCCCCAATAGCCATGAGCATTGGCCACTGTCACCATACCAAGATGGCCACTGAGCATGCTGTGTCTGCAGCACCAAACCACATGCCAGAGCCTTTGGGCCTCAAAAGAATGTGTAGTCAAATGGACCCACTGCTTAGGTCACCAACCCTGAGGGTGTTCCAAGACCTGTTATAATGCATCTTAAATATGCCAACAAGCTGGTGATACTTCCACAATATAGATCACAAGATCTTTCCATCAATGGGACGAAATAGCTCTTTGCAGCTTACTCCATGGAAGTAACCCACGAGCATAAAACCTATACCCATGTCTGTTCCACTCTATAGCAGAAGAGGATGAGGTTTACACTTGCATATCCTGCAATTTATGTACCCGTAAACACAAGAAGGAGAGAGGCTGACCCCCAGAACTGCCTCTGAAGAAGAGCAATATGTGCATTTTTTTAAATAACTTAGCTAAAGGGGATACACCTTCTCCTAAACTGCTTTACCACTTAAAAATACTAGGGGGTCTGCCTATCCCTGTTTCTTTAAAACAAATTTACTGTCATTGGCTTTTGTGACAAGTTCCTGGGAACACTACTGAGTTTTTTTACAAACCCTAATGCAGAAAAAAGTGAGGTCACTGTTCTTAATGTTATATATGTGAATGTTATTCTATTATTATTATTATTATAATTGAAAGTTCTCCAGAGATTAAGATTTTCCAGGATACTATTACAACTTGGACCAAAAACTGCTCAATAAAATTGTATTCGCCTTGCATATAGCCCTCAGGGCTTGGAACACATAGCATACCCTATCTGTAAATAGAGAAGGTATTTATCAATGAGACATGACGAGAAACCCAGGATAAAACAATCCACAGGGCATATACAGGTGAAACTCGAATAATTAGAATATCATGCAAAGTTCATTTATTTCACTAATGCAACTTAAAAGGTGAAACTAATATATGAGATAGACTCATTACATGCAAAGCAAGATAATTCAAGCCGTGATTTGTCATAATTGTGATGATTATGGCTTACAGCTCGTGAAAACCCCAAGAACCCCAAATCCACAACCTCAAAAAAGTAGATTATTACATGCAATCAATAAAACAAGGATTGTACATAGAACAATATCGGACCTCTGAAAAGTACAAGCATGCATATGTACTCAGTACTTGGTTTGGGCCCCTTTTGCAGCACTTACTGCAATTACTTTTGCACGATATTCTAATTATTCGAGTTTCACCGGTATTCAATTTCTTACTGGAGACATTACATCTTTCTTCTCCCACTGTCCACAATTTGCTTATCTTCGATCAACTTTAGCTCAAAGATTGTGGCTCTGTCCTAATATCTATACATTTTGAATCAACTAGTGAACTTCATTGATGGCATAAAAAATTATGATACCAAAAGATCCACTTTGCTGCAACGTGTGCACATTTGCCTACTAAATGCCCACAGGTCTATATTGAGACAATAGACTTCTCCTCAATCACCTACTATTGTAGATGTTATGGTGGCAGGGTGTGACATTTTGATGTTTTAGTTCATTGTGTCTTTAGTATTATTATTATTATACAGGATTTATATAGCGCCAATAGTTTGCACAGCGCTTTACAATATAAGGAAGACATTACAGTCACAATACAATTTAAGACAAGATGGTAAGGAGGGCCCTGCCCGTGAGGGCTTACAATCTAAAAGGGAGGGGCAAGTAATACATGAGGAGGTAGCTGTGCGGGGATGATTGTTTGAGAAAGTGATTGTTCAGTGGTTAGGTTGAGGTGGGATAGGCTTCCCTGAAGAGATGTGTCTTAAGGGATCGCCTAAAGGCAGTCAGTGTGGGAGATAGTAATTGAGCAGAGGCTGGGGTGTTAATGTTAGTGGCAATGTTACCAAAGTCACCAAGAATGATAGTAGGTATTTCCGAGGAGAAAGTAGGGTAGCCAGGCAGAGAAGTCATCCAGAAAGCGAGATACTGGTCCCGGTGGCCGGTATATAACAGCAATCCTCAATGAAGTTGGAGAGAATAGGCGAATGCAGTGGGTTTCAAAAGAGGAGAGGGATAGAGAGGGAGGTGAAGGCAGAACTTGAAAAGTGCATTGAGGGGATAGAAGGATTCCCACTCCACCTCCTTTCTGTCCATTGGATCTGGGTGAGTGCATCCAATGTAGGCCACCAGGGAGAGGGCAGCAGGGGAGGCCGAGTCGGATTCCTGAAGCCAAGTTTCAGTGACGGCAAGCATGTTAAAGGAATTGGGTGTCTTGTCTAATTATACGCACACTTTTTTTAGCGTGTTTGCAAAGTATAAGATATAACGGTAAAAAAGTAAAAAGAAATGAATGTGACAACAATGAATCATGGATAAATCTGCACCCACTTGAAAATGTGTCACCTAAGCACCACCTTTTGTACACTTTCTAGCAGGCCTGTTGTTTTCTTTTTGGCATGAAAACACTTTGGATAGCATTTAGCTATTATACCTTATACGCCAGCAACCTCTAACATTACACATGTAGAAAAGATGATTATTAACGTGAATGTGTTGATTTATAATTTCTGATCCCAAACAACCATGTTCTGAAGTCCCCAAGCCTACTAAAAATCAGGAGATTTGAATTTATCTTTGCCTTTTTAAATGTCAGTGTTAGAGGGAAATGGCAAAAGTAAAAACAATATACGTCATAAGCAACCTTTTTGTACCTTTAAAATGTAGACTAAATGATTTTATATATAAAAACAATACATGTTCATAAACTGATTTGACACACACCTTTATGGTTATCTTGTACCTGTACTAACTCTTCACTTTTTACAAAAGAAGATCTAAAAACAAGAGACCTTTCAGCACATTTGCTTGTTTAAGGATTAAATGTTTCAAATTTATCAGAAAGGTCAAATGTCTATCATTGATCATGCACCTGAGCATGAGCCATGACTCTTCAGTTCATGCAAAGCGGTTGCCATACAATACAAATGACATATGATCTGGAATTGTGATTTGTTTTTGTTTTTTGCAATGATTGCAAGTGACAATCCCACTTTGTATGAATATTTTTTGTCAAAGATCAGCTGCAAAGCCAATATGTTACTTGTAGTTCTACAAACAAATGGTCTTTTCCTACCTTGCTGCTGCAATGACCTCTTCTACATACGTATGGCCTTTTCCAACCTTGACTGCACTGGAGTGGGAGCTATAGGCATTACCAAATCCAGATCCAACTTACTGATTGATATAGCATTTTCTCAGGCAGTTCCCCTCAGGCTGTTGAATGAGCAATAGGGTATTTTCCTAGTCAAGGGCCCCAGCTCCTGTGTCCCCAAGCTCCAGTGTTTCAGTGTCCTCGTTTCTCTGGTAATCAACCAAGCCTTGTATCAGACAGGACTCCTTTGCTGTTCATCCTTACCTTCGGCCTGTCCCAATTTCTGAGATTGCTTGTAGTTTATGTACTTTGCTCTGGTTCTTAACCTGGTCAGCTGTCCTCTTTATGGGTGTGCTCAAGGACCACCAACTAGGAACTGTTTTGCAGCTAAATACATCACACCTTGCTGGTTGTGCTGTTTGTGCTGGTAAATTCCAGGCAGCCCTGTAGACTCTACACCTTGACCCTTTTAGGGCTTGCCTACATGCATGCTGCACAAAGGATCCACAGTCATGGCCATCCGTTAAACTTTACTGGGGCCATGGGCCTCACTGACATAGCTCTAAACAGACCAGATCTTTACCAATCAACAGGCCCCGCAAATACACCTTTTACCATAACTCAGCGGCACAGCTCAAAGTTATACATTTTTGTTTCTCTGCTGCGATTTGTAGATTTAAATCCTAAGAATTGCTGTACAAACATGTCATCCTGCAGTTGCCCTTAGAAACCTGGTCAGGTCAGATGGTTTATTATCTTCTTGCCTGGTATGTGTGTAAAATCTTGTAAAGCTTACTGAATTTCTGGCCTGTGTTAAGAGTCACTTGCAAGCTCCTCTGCACTTATTTTAAGTCGTCTCTGCCACTTTTCAAGCTCTAAAGCAGAGTACTTCCTCTTCTGAGACCTTCACCCGGGCTGTTAAACCTACTGCTAAACCTGATTCTAATGTGAGTTTACAGCCCCAGTCTCCCATCGCAACAGCTCATATCTGCAATTTTGTTACATATATCCCTATGGATGTCCAGTCCAGCCCAGTCCCCTTTCCTAAGGGTCAGGAAGAAGGAATTGATTCGGAAAACTGGACTAATTGATCAGAGAATAAGGTAGCAGAGAAAATGGGCCTTGAAGACTGGATTGATTGTTCTAAGGATGAGGCAGCAGAGGGAATGTACTCTATAGTCTGGACTAATTGAAACATAAGACAGAAGATGACAGATTTTGTCACCCCCATACCAGATTTCCCTGAAGTCTGAGTTCAAAACAATCTCTTTTGAGTCGGAGTCCAAGACACCTTCTTCTGTCTGCAAGACGTCCTTTTCTGAGTGTAAGACACCCAATTTACAATCTACAATTTAAGATGCCCGCTTCTGAGTGCAAGATGAACCCGTTTGAACATGAGATTGTCTTTCTGAAAGCAAAGTGGCCTTTTCTGAATTTTCTGTTGTGCCTGAAGACCTTGCCAGTGCCATGTTCTCCTGAAAGCTTGACAGTACCATTAGCTCCCAAGACTTTCCCTGTGCCACACTACCAGCAGATTGATTGCCATTAGCAGCATCTCCAGATTTTGTCTGCTCCAGTTTAAGCGGGGTGGCCTTGAGGTTACTTTTAGGTCGTGAGGGCTCTGAGTCGCAGGTCATATGCGTTACCTGTCTGTGGGTGTGTCCATGACACCCGATATTCGGGACTGAGGGAGCTCGTTGAGCAAAGATTAGGGTTGGGTGGGCGAAGGGGAAAGGGAAGGAGGAAGTGTATGGGTCGGGGGTATGGGAAGAGTGGGGGTGCGAATGGATATAGGTTAGGCAATGTCTGTGAGTAATTGTCAGGTAATGCGGAGTGAACAGTGGTTGAGGGTAAGGTGCCTTCAGTGACCTGTCATTTACGAGCCTCTATGTTGCATTGAGTTGAAGTCAGCCGTTGTGATAAAGTGGGTCCAACATGCCCACATCTTTCTGAAGTTGTCTAGGTTGTCCTGTCTAGTGGCTAGAAGCTCTTCCATTTCATATACATGTCCGACCTGTGTGAGCCATTAGTTGATTGTGGGTGTGTGTTCTTGTCGCCAGTGGCGGGGGATAATTGTGCGTGCTGCATTGATGAGATGCTTGTGAATCGATTTGGATGTCCTTGTTGGGGTGTCAGGTTTCCAGTGTAAGAGGGAGACTGTCAGGGTGAAGGGCATTTGGGCGCTAGTAATCGTGTGGATCACTTTGTGGACCTGCTTCCAGATAGTATACGGCAGGGGTGCCCACAAGGTCGATCGCGATCTACCAGTCGATCGCGTAGCGATCACTGGTAGATCTCCAGACGAAAAATAGTGGGCGCCCCTGGTATACGGGGACAGGACCAAAAGATGTGTGGGAGGGTTCCCTCTTCTGTGTGACACCTCCAGCATGTCGGTGGTTTTTCTGGGTACATTCGTTGGAGAAGGTTCTGTACCAGAAAGTGAGCAGTTTGAAATTAGTTTCTTGCATTCTGCTGTTGATCGTGCATTTGTGTACCGCCGTGCATATCTCAGCCCATGCCTCGTCGGTCAGTGTGATGTTGAAAGCGTGTTCCCATTTGGTGCGTGATTTGATTGAGTGGGAGACGGTGTCATCCCTAAGCTGGCTATACAGCCATGAGATCAGGTGTCCTGTTGGGCTGTTTATAAAGCAGGTTTTCTCGAATGGGGTTAGAGCTGTAGAGTAGGAGTGGCGACGTTCCGTTGATGTCAGAAAGTGCCGTATTTGAAAGTATACCCACCAAGGGAGTGAGCGGCGTTTCATGAGGTCTGAGAGCTCTGTTTTGGAGAGGAATGTGTGGGATTTAAAGAAGTGGTGTGCTCTGTTTGGAGGGTCTTGGGACCAGTGGGACGTAAAGTCCCTGGTGACACCTGGAGGAAAGTCTCTGTTGTGTGTCAGAGGTTCCATGGGGCTGTGGATAGAGGTGAGAGTATTGAGGCGTTGTGTCGCAGAGAAGACGTCGAGTGTGGCTCCTATGAAAGGATGAGCCTTCAATATGAGGGGCCAGAACGCTTCCCTGAGCCATATCAGGGATGACAGAGGAGTTTCAGATATTGTCTCTTCCAGGGATACCCATAACCTGGTAGTGGTATGTATGTGCCAGTGCAGTACTCTGGTAAGACGGGTCGCCTTGTAATAGGTATACATGTCGGGGATATCGAGGCCGCCATTTTGTTTTGGGGTTTTAAGTAGAGACCAAGGTAGACGTGGACGTTTGTCGTTCCAGACGAAGGATGAGAAATTGGAATCTAAGTGTTGAAAAAAGGAGAGTGGAAATTTAATGGGTATGGTCTGAAAGAGGTTTGGGGAGGTTTGGGGAGTACATTCATCTTCAGTAGGGCCGATCGGCCAAATCATGAAATGGTGTGCGTTCGCCAGTTTTTAAGATCTTTATGGATGGAATCTCGAAGGGTCGCGTAGTTCGTGTCATAGAGGAGAGACAAGTCCGAGGTCAGTTTCATTCCTAAGTACTGTAGGTGGGTGGGGCGCCATGTAAAGGGGAAGGACGATTAAAGGCGGAGTTTAGTAGTGTGGGGCAGGTTGAGTGGCATGATTTCAGATTTAGCAAAGTTTATTTAAGATTGGACAGTGAGCTATATAAGTCAAATAGAGACATCAGGCCCGGCAGTGAGGATAGGTGGTTTGAGAGAAAGAAAAGTAAGTCGTCCGCGTATGCCATCGTTTTGTGTTCTACCTCCCCTATCGTGATGCCGTGTATGGAATTATCTGCTTGAACTAATCTGATAAATGGTTCCAGGGTCGGTACAAAGAGCGTGGGTGAGAGTGGGCAGCCCTGGCGGGTCCCATTTGTGATCGGGAAGCTGTCAGATAGGCAGCCCATCGTCCTCGCCCTGGGGCAGGAGTATATAGCTCCTATCCAATGTAGCATACGCTCTTGTATTCCTATATGGCGGAGAGCCTGAAACATGAAGTCCCATGACACCCTGTCGAACGCCTTCTCTGCATCCATCGACAGCACCAGTGTCTCTAGTTTATTCTGCTGTGTCCAATGGATGAGATTGAGGGCTCTCAAGGTACTGTCTTTGGCTTCCCTGCCGGTTTGAACCCCACCTGGTTGGTGGATACCAGGTCAGGCAGGAGCAGGAGAAGGTGGTTTGACAGGGCCCTTGCAAAGATCTTCAGATCCACGTTCAATAGGGAGATGGGCCTGTAGCTAGTGCAGAGTTGAGGGCCCTTACCCTCTTTTAGGATTACGGTGATGTGTGCCTCAAGATGTTGGGGCGGGGCTTGGATGGTTGTGTTCAGGGAGTTGTAAGCCTGGAGCATATGGGGCAGTAGGGTTTCCGAGAACGATTTGTAATATTGGGTGGTGAGGCCATCAGGGCCTGGGCTCTTGCCCGGTTTGGACTGTTTGACGGAAGTCTGTATCTCTTCCAGTATTAGGGGTCTGTCCAAAGCTGTGAGGAACAAGGCGTCCATTTTAGGTATGTTGGCTTTCGTGAGGAAGGAGGTGATATCGTCCAGTCGGTCTGTGTTCCCTGTCGGTGGTGGCGTGGGACCTATGTTTTAGAGTTTCCTGGAAGCAGGAGGCTATTTCAGGTGGAGAATGTTTTATATAATTTGCGGTTTTCTTTATGCAATGAATATGTGAGCTGGATATTTGTGCCCGTACTGCTCTGGCCAGGAGTGTACCACATTTAAGGTGAGGGTTTGGATCTGTTTCATCCTCTCCCTCTTGAGAGTGGCAGCTAATGAGATGAATTGCCCTCTGATGAAGCACTTGTGCGCTTCCCAGGTGATCATGGGAGATGTTTCTCCATGGGCATTAAAAGTGAAGTATTCAGTCAGTTCTGTAGAGAGCGCTGTGACATGGGGGAGTTCCTTCAATAAGGATGGGTTCAGACGCCATGTTGATTGTCTGAGGGTCAGGGAGGCGATGTTGAGGGTAGCGGAGATTGGGGCATGATCTGAGGAGACTATGTTCTCTATCGTGGAAGCCTTAAGTCTGGGCAGGTCGGATTGGGACACGAAGATATAATCTATACGTGAGTATTTGGAGTGTATATGCGAATAATAGGTGTAGTCTCTCCCAGTTGGGTGGAGTGTCCTCCAGGTGTCACACAGGTGTAGTTTGGCGAGATGTTTTTTCAGAAATTTGAGTGTCCGGTATGGCAGGGATGAGTTTTGGTCTGAGGTGCCAAGGAGTGGTTGCAGCGGGGCGTTAAAATCACCCCCCACCACAAGAACACCCTCAGCAAAGTCGGAGAGGCGGGAGAGAAACCTGCTCAGGAACGAGGCATGGCGTTTGTTGGGTGAGTATACCGACGCTATCGTGACAGGGGTCTGGCCTATCAGTCCTTTCAGGGCTAGATAGCGCCCTTCCGGATCTTTGAGTTCACCCTGGAGCATGAAAGAGACATGTTTGTGAATGACGATTGAAACACCTCTCGAAATGTTGGAGGTTGATGAGACGTGGAAAGTCGAATGGAAATGGTGGTTAGTGAGTTTAGGGATCTTGTCATGTTTAAAGTGTGTTTCTTGGAGGAGGGCGAAGGAGGCTGATTGTCTGGAGAGGTCGCCTAGAATGGATGATCGTTTTGTTGGTGCATTGAGGCCCTTCACATTGAGGGAAACTACTTTTAGGTTGGCTAGATCTCCCATCTTCCCTTTCCGTGAAGGCAGGTCCGGGGTCGGGAGGCCTGAGGGGGTAAGGAAGGTGAAGGCAATTATTGATAGAAGGGGGGAAGGAGGGAGTGGGTAGTAAGAGGGATGGCGGGGAAGGGGGAGGAGGAAAGGGATAGAGGAAGTGAGGGTTAGTACAACAGGGGTTGAACCATAGAAGCACCCCAGTCTAGATGGTGAGAGGGAGTGGGGCTGCTCAAGAGAGTCACCAGTCAGGGGTCGAGATGTTAGGGTGTGTAGGGGGCGGTCAGACCTGTGGAAAAACCTGGTGGGGAGATTTGAACAGGTCACTGGCCGCCTCACATGGGGGGTATGGTGTTCAGTCAGGCAGTAGCTAACCAGGGAATGTCCTGTGTCATTCTGCTACCCAGCTTATATAGCTTTGTAAGAGTGATGTGAAGAGATCTGCAGCCCTCCCTGTGATGAGAGGCAGTTAGACATTAATGAGAGTGGAGTGCAATGACAGATAAATGCAGAGTATGGAGTGTAGGATACGTGGGGCAACTGGGAGTCAGGGCACGGATCTCCCCTCTCATGTAGGACCAGCCTTAAAAGTGGAAATTCCAGAGGGGGGGGGGGGGGGGGTTCCATGGTCTGAGTCCTGCCCTCTAAAGGTACCTCGGTTTAAAGTGCCAAACCTCTGTGAGAGGTAAATAAAATAACCTTATGAATCAAAACCGTATAATCCCCAAACCTGTAGGGATTTTCCACCAGGAGAGTCTGCATCCACGTTGGCACTACAGATACCCTCCCCAAGGGAGTCATCGATGATCCCATCAATATGTTCCACCAGATGAAGGTCGGTAGCTCCCTTGGGATGCTCCGTTTGACATCTCACGTCTGCGGTGAGGGGAGCATTCGAGGCACGCAGCGAGGGTCGATGATTGGGTGCCGTGAGTCCATGGTGTGCCGAGGGATGCAGGTCTCTAGGTAGGGAACAGAATATAACTAAAACATAATTGAAAAAACACAACATAATATAACAACACCGTCTAGAGTGTGTAGGCCTTGAGATCCCTCTCTGGGGGAGTCTACCATCCCCTGCTGCCAACATGACGGCGCGCAGGGGAACTCAGGGTGCTGCCTACCGAGGGGGAGGGTGAGAGGCCCACCAAGAGAGGCTCGTGGCATGAAAGCAACCGTTATTGCCGTGTACAGGTTAAGGCATAGGTGGTGATGAGGTATACTCAGCTCTTGATGGCTAGGTCCGATGAGGGAGGTCTCTAGGTTCAGTTCCTAGGGGTCTGTCGTGCCATCTTGAGGGGCAACTGAGGTGATGAAGGTCTTTAGCGGTACAACACTGCATTCAGGGGCCGTTAGACTACACCAAAAAAGCGTGAGTTGAGGGTGGAGGCTGGTTGCAGCGGAAACCTTGTAGTGGGTGTGGGATCATGTCGGGTAGCTGATGGGTGTGGGGAGTCATTAGGCAAAAGTTGGGGTCTTCCCCTCATTGGACAATTCATCATCTTGAGGGACAACTTAGGTCAGGCGGTGACGGTCCTGATCACTTCTGGGTGTTGCGTTGCAGGTGCGAGTCAGATGCGGATGGTAAGGAGCTTTGTTTCTTGGTGTTTCTGTAATCCTGTCGATCTGGCGGAGAGGCCTGTCTCAGTGGCGGTGTGGTCGGGCAGAGCGGGGATCCTCGCCGGTCCTGTGTTGCAGGGGGTGGAGGCTTCAGATCTTCGTACCAGTCCTGAATTGCAACCGGGGGAAGATCCAGTAGTGAGCAGAAGGTTTCCAGATCGTCTGGAGTGCGTACGAGAGCTGTTTTACCTCTGTGGGTGGCCGATAGGCAGAAGGGGAAGCGCCAGCAGTATACGATGCCGTGGTGTCGCAGGCATTCAAGCAGTGGGCGGAGGGCTCTCCGTTGCTGCAGTGTATGCACTGAAAGCTCTTGAAACAGCTTCACCTCCACTCCATCGAGAAATACGGCGCATCTGCGTCTTGCTTTTTGTAAGATCTCTTCCTTCAAGGGGAAGCTCTGTGAACAGCAGATGATGTCACGAGGGGCTTCTTCCATCGCTGCCCGTGGTTTAAGCGCTCGGTGTGCACGTACAAATTCAATAGGGGAGTCCAGTGGCCATTCCAATAGGTCATTAAAGAGCCTTAGGAGGGACGCTGAGACAGCATCTGGTAACACTGACTCTGGGAGGCCATGTCTTCAAGATGCCACCACATGGTGATGAGGGAATGTGAGGTGGCGTCTTGATGGGAGTGCAGGGTGCGTATGTCCCTGTCGGCACCCACCCGTTCTACTACATGAAGGCGGCGGCCTGTGTCCTGTATGTCTCTCCGTAGCTCAGTGACGGCAGAGTGTAGTGTATCCTTAATGTCTGCCGTCATGGATGACAGGTCAGACCGGGTGGGTAGGTGCTTAATGTATTAATGCAGGGAGGTCTCTCCAGAGTCCAGTGTCGCGGCCTGTCGCGTGTGGAAGGCCGTCTCCGCCATGTTGGGGGCAGACGTCTCTGAGGCCTCTTGGCAGTGGGATCGGAAGAAATCCAGTACCTGTTTGGCCGACGGATCTCCTTTCTGGCCAGGGGTCTTCGCGGGTGGGTATTGTGGCCCAATCTTCCCCATGTCATCGGAAGGAGAGCTGCAGAAGGTGATGCTGGGTGCAGGTGAACAGGAGCTCCTGAGTTAAGTGGCCATCTCGGTTGCCGCCGAAGCCAAGCCCCCCGAATGTCTCTATGATTAAGCCTTTTTGGTGAGACATGTACGAGCCTGTGGATCTCGTCATGCTTGTTGCATTGTAGATTCCTGGGAATAAACTTTTTTACATCAAGGTCCTGGCTGTTGAGTGCGGTTTTACATACATTGGATTTTAAAATATTGTTTAATAGACCAGAAGAAGAACAGTGCAGGAAAATGTTTTACAAAAATCATATTACAATATTAAATGGCCGATTATACAACAGCAAAACAAAAAATGGAAATAACAATGCAGATACTTAACAAAGTCCTGGGTTCTTTATCGTTGTGTCCTAATTATATATATATATCTATATATACACACAGTATACACAGACTATAGCCTAGCCTTGCAATTTATGTTAAAAAAAATTTGGGGCAGATAGAGCTTTATTTTGTGACCCCACAGGGTTTTTTTGTTTGTTTTTACTATATAATGAAAAAAGTACCATACATGTAAAAAAAAAAAAATCCCTACGTTATGTTATAAAACATTTATTCTTACCCATATTTCTAGTAAAACATAAAAGTCGGGGCACGTTGGGTAAATAGACACCCAACATGTCAAGCCTTAAAATTGCATGCACCCGCAAAATCGCAAAAAACGCCCATAGGTGACGATTAAAATGCTTTTACTGCTCATCAGTTTAGTATTATCAGGGATTAATGGCTCTAAAATTATTGCTCTCACTCCGACGTTTGCGGCGATATGTAACATGTGTGGCACATTAGGCGCAATCGTCATTTTCACACATAGGCGCACCCAACGCATATCTATATGTTTATGTGGAGGACGGGGACTTAAAATTTTTTTTTATTTTTTAATTTTAATATACATCACTTCCTGCATTCAGGGACTGAGAGGAGATCAAAGGGAGTTCATTACTGAACTCCCTTTGATCTCTTGTCACATAGCCATGTCGGTCCCGGGCCGCATCGGGCACAGCGGATATCGGGACCAGCAACGACAATGACAGATGCTAATACAAGCGATCGAGCATTTCTAGAGACGCTCGATCGCTTGACTGTGTTAAGCTCCCGGCCGGCCGTGTAAATACAACGGCCGGCCTGGATGCTGCTCATCGGGCTCCACCGTCCTCTCGTCACAGACGAGTGGACGAGTGGATTTTCAAGCCCTGTATATATGTATATATATATACATACATATATATACATATACACACTATATTGCCAGAGGTCAGGACTCTGTGCAGGCCAGTCGAGTTCCTCCACCCCAAACCCGCTCATCCATGTCTTTATGGACCTTGCTTTGTGCACTGGTGTGCAGTCATGTTGGAACAGGAAGGGGCCATCCCCAAACTGTTCCCCCAAAGTTGGGAGCATGAAATTGTCAAAAATGTCTTGGTATGCTGATGCCTTAAGAGTTCCCTTCACTGGAACTAAGGGGTAAAGCCTAACCCCCTGCAAAACAACCCCACACCATAATCCCCCCTCCACCAAACTTTACACTTGGCACAATGCAGTCAGGCAAGTACCGTTCTCCTGGCAGCCACCAAATCCAGACATGTCCATTGGATTACCAGACAAAGAGGCACAATTTGTCACTCCAGAGAAAACGTCTCCACTTCTCTAGAGTCCAGTGGCGGTGTGCTTCACACCACTGCATCCGATGCTTTGCATTGCAGTTGGTGATGCAAGCCTTGGGTGCAGCTGCTCGGCCATGGAAACCCATTCCATGAAGCTCTCTACACACTGTTGTTGTACCAATCTGAAGGCCACACGCAGCTTGGAGGTCTGTATCTATTGACTCTGCAGACAGTTGGTGACTTCTGCGCACTGAGCAGGGTCACCAAATGCTGAAGCGCACATTCATTTTACATAGCCTACCACTTTGTGGCTGAGTTACTGTTATTCCCAGTTGCGTCCACTTTATTATAATACCACTAACAGTTGAGCATGGAATATTTAGTGGCAAGGAAATTTCACGGAGCACCTGAATCCAATGATTTGGAGGGGTGTCCCAATACTTTTAGCAATATAGTGTATATGATATATTAGAAAACAAGGTCTCATATCTCTGAAAGTGTTTGACCCAATCTCCAATGTCACACATTACCCTTTAGTGTACATAATATACAGTAGGTGGTAACCTATGCTAACATGCTTACTCAGTTCTCTGTTCTACTAATTTAATGTCCGCATTATGGTCTAAGAAGCAGATAGTGCTGTGAAATGCTTAACCTACCCTGTGCACCTCCAAGGATGTTTTTGAAATAGAAAGTTGTTATATGTTTTCTAATAAAATGTCTTCTACTGATAAGGAAAGGTGATTGTACAACCATAGGGGAGAATGTGCACAAAAGGATAAAAGTAATGAAAAAAAATAGTGGATTGTTTTCTCTTATTTTCCAAACCAATTTCACCAAAGCAGTGAAATTGGTTTGGAAAAAAAGCCGAACATGCTCTGCATGTTCGCCTGAGCTGAAGTGCGGAAGGACTTTGACTCAGGCGATCCAACATCTGTTCAGCATCCCCAGGTCATTTGGGGCGCTGATCTGTCATTACAACTAGGCGGACCTGCTAGAAGACTCTGGCAGGAGCTGGCCAATAGGAAACAGGTGGGCAGAGCCAGCTGTCACTGCTAGCTCCGTCCAATTGTTTTTCTTTTGCAGCATCTTTGCCGACGTTTTTTTATTTTTAATGTTCTTTTTTTTTCTTTTCTTTAAACAATTTTTTTTTTAATTTTCCGGCCCCTATGAAAATTAATGTTTGCAAAGAGACATGTTAAAATGCAAGGTGAAGACAGAGTGAAATAATGAATTTCCATTTTGTGGGGGAGACATTTTAAGCTGATATGGTGAATGAGCAATGCTGACAATACAGTGGTGCAAGGTAACCCACAGGAGTAAATTAATGTAAAGGTGAGTAAATGAATAATTGCAAGTGCACAGTACAGGGCACATCATTTATCATAGAGATAACCCTTGTATATAAGTACAAGATGACCTGATGAATCATCTACAACAGTAAGATCCATATCATGTGTCACAGTAAATCAGTAACACAAACTACAAATCATTTTAACAAAATAGATTATACACTTTACAAAAAAGAAGCAATGCATCACCGCATAAAACAATTAAAACATATCCATGGCTGCACATAATCCCATTTGTTTTCACAGCAGCTCATTTTTGTGCAACTGTTATTCTGTTATTCTTCATAGAATTTGTATTTAACTTCCACAAAGACATTTGGCCGTGATAACTTTATTCAACACATATTTGGTGACATCATGACACTACAACTCTAACAAACTGATAAAAGGAAATAAGACTCATGTATTAGGCTAGTGTTACAGTTGCAAAATACTAATAGGCATACTTTATATTTACTTATTGGCCCATCATTTTTTTTTTCATGACAACATAAAAATGTCAAAGAAAAATCCCTAAAAATTAAAAAAATAAGTTTTTTTTCTCTCTCTACTTTTTGTTGTTTTTTGCCAGAATTGCATAGATATATGATTACCCCTTGCATAATCAATCAGAGGTCATGGGAATCTAGATGTCCAAAGCAAATTTAGCAGTCAGTAGGCATCGGTTTAACTTGACTATAACCCTTAAATATACAAAGGAAATCAAGAACTTTTACGTTTCTTTAAGTAGATTAACCATGTTAAGACCAACCCCACCCGGTTTTAAACTGCAAATAGCCTGAAGTGAATTATTCTAAATAAACAGGAATCAGAGATCTTGCTGCACTCCTTACCGAAACATCAAAGGACCCGTAAAGACGGGTGGGTGCTTGTAGTGACCACGGATGGCACCGTGAGAAACTCAAATAAAGAAATAATGTCACCAGCACTCCAAAGGATAATTTAGCAACAGTCCATTTATTGACACATTGCCATTCAATGCAAGCGCTTTTGGGGCCTCAAGTGGTCCCCTCATTCTGAGCCTGATGAAGGGGACCCCTTGAGGCCCCGAAAGCGCTGGCATTGAATGGCAAGGTGACAATAAATGGACTGTTGCAAAATTATCCTTTGGAGTGCTGGTGACGTTATTTCTTTATTTTACTCTGAATAAACAACACAGCTCTCTCTTCCAAAATAAATAATTGTATACAAAACATTTACCCACAGTTTTAGAAAGTGCTCATGTGCATGCCCTTATTCACATATACTGTATAACATATACGTCCTTAATTATGTGTAGCTTGTGAACACAATTAAACTAATGTGATATTTGTTATAAAATCTCCCAATATATGTCCATGATAACAATCTTTACAGTGTCCAGAAATCTGTACTAATGTACTCCCCTCTCCATGCAAACCACTCACCGGATAGGATATGGCCTAGTAACATCCCAATACATAAAATATCACTTTTGCATGGTCTGCAAGTGTATAATTTCCAGATATAGTAGTCTGATATTTCTTTCAAATATCTCTCAGATCATTCCGGTAAGTGTATAGATAAACAAAAAAATTATTCCAGAAGTACTCCAGTAATAATAAAGAACTTATTGGATCATACAGGGAGAATAGCTATGCCATTAGGTATTAGCATCCCTATGCCATGCACTACTTATGAGAATATTGTACCCCATCCAGACATTGCTGGTACCTTAAGATACATTTTACCTTTCCTAATGTGATACAAAAACTCTGATGTCTTTAGTATGTTTAAGAGGTCATCATTTATAGATACACAAAGGTACATGTATACAATTTGCAGTTTAATACTGTGGTACATTAGCACTAATTAATGTAAGTTTTTTACATTTTATATTATAACTCATATAACAACATAATAGGATCATGTTACATCCTAGAGAAACAATCTTGTTTTATCTCTGTCTCACAAAATCTCAGTAACTGATCTAAAATTTGTTTCCACTTTTCTCAATGCTCTTTGCAGATAAATCTGGGAGTACTTACTTCAAGTCCATATACAGGTGAAACTCGAATAATAAGAATATCGTGCAAAAGTAATTGCAGTAATTGCTGCAAAAGGGGCCCAAACCAAGTACTGAGTACATATGCATGCTTGTACTTTTCAGAGGTCCGATATTGTTCTATGTACAATCCTTGTTTTATTGATTGCATGTAATATTCTACTTTTTTGAGGTTGTGGATTTGGGGTTCTTGGGGTTTTCATGAGCTGCAAGCCATAATCATCACAATTATGACAAATCACGGCTTTAACTATCTTGCTTTGCATGTAATGAGTCTATCTCATATCTTAGTGTCACCTTTTAAGTTGCATTAGTGAAATACATGAACTTTGCACTATATTCTAATTATTCGAGTTTCACCTGTAATAGATCTACATATGGGCTTGAAGTAGGTGGCCCCTGTTTATTGCTCTGTAATATGTGGAACTAGTTGTAAAAGAAGTTGATGGCTGTTTAAATAGTATGTACAGTATCATAGCTGTATATATGTAAATTGTATATATATATATATATATACTAAATATATTGCATACAGAAACAATTAAACATTGATTAGTGCTAATCTAACTATCACATATTGCATTGTTTTTGAAGACATATCATAATTTTATTGGCACATTGTTTTAATATATTTCCTGATTATGTTTTTTAATATAAGAGGATAAGTGGAATGTTTAACAAATATATTTTTTACTTCATTCAAATAATTTGTAAAAACTTTTTTTTTACTGTCTGCATTTCAGTTTACCAGCTAAAGCCTGCCTGCTTCAGGTGCCAGGTCATCTCTGTGCAACGGCTGAGATAGCAGGTTTGTTTTGTGCCCAAACCCAGCTTAAAGAGCCTCAAGCCTATTAATGAAACATTGCTGGCAGCATGACTTATATTACAGAAGGGATTCTATGAGGTTGCTTTACTAAAGGGAACTAGGTTGTTTACTTTGCAAGGAAATGTGCACTTTTCAAAGAAATTTTGCTTTTGCTTTGTAACCGATGCAAAGCTCTGCTGACTTCCATCATCCAATCATGTGCAAGCAAAAATACTGTTTCTCCTTGCACGTGATTGGATATTCTTTGAAATTGAGTTTTCACCACATTCACTAAGCTAAGGGTTAATGCTCTACAAAGTGAAAAGCCTAGTTGCCTTTAGCAATCAACCCCTCTGCAAAAAAAGTTCATTCTCTGCCTGCCAGCATTGTTTCTTTTGCATCTACACTGATTTTTATGTGCACAGCTCAGCATTCTCAGCGTGCCTTTATGTGAGGTTGCATTAACTCTTGTGTACACGCAGAGGAGTTACATCATCAGGGCTGGCTGACTTTAATATACCCACAGAAAAGATATTGCCATCCAAAATCATAAGCAAAGTTGAGTGAAAGTTTTTTGTGGTATTCCCATTTGTAAACATCTGACCATCACAACACTATGACACCTTGAGCTTTGACAAACAAAAAATAAAGTATAATTGGGTTTACTGTTATTTCTGCTGGTTTCATGTTCTGTCACATCAGAAAAAAAAGTAATCCGGAAACATCTGCTATGCATCTTCATTGAATTGTTTCTTTTACATTCTTGTGGACCAGTTTGGGAAATGATGACAAAGAGCTTTTACTTTTAGCACTTGAAATGGTACCTCTTTTAAATTTGTTTTATTCGGTTGAAAGAGTTACAACATCATAGTTCAGCTTGATATTTCACCTGATTTGTTGAACTATTTGCATCTAATAAACTCAGTGGTAATGGCAACAGTAATTAAAAATGTTATGGTACTCAGAAATTCTGTAGGTTAAGTTATGACAACAAAAAAGGAAATTGTGTATCTTAATTGTTTTTAAAGTAGAACAGATGGCACCCATTCTTTTTTGGCCACATTTTCAAAAATTATATGGTAGTCACAACATGTTAACTAGACTTGCTTCAGAGCTATAGAAATTTGCATGAGCCTAGCACAGCTTGTCTAATTTGCACTGGCTGTGGTATTATGAGTACATAAAATAAAGTTATGATATGGTAACAGTGTTACCTAAGAGGAGTCGGTCATTCATTTTTAATAATCATTCTATGCCAGTAATATATTATCTATCTTACAGATAAATGCATTTTGAAATACCGTTTGCATTTGAAAACTCCTTTCATTCCTATGGGTATTAAACATATCAATATATGTCTATATTTGTTTTATTTCTTTAGACTTGATGTGCCACATTTTAAAGTGTATATATACCAATATTTCTTAGTTTTGGGGTAGAGAAGGGTTCAAATGTGACAACTGTAAAATTTGGATGACAACTGTAAATGTTAAATGTTAAAATCAGATAAAATGAAGAGAGAGAATCTACATAGCAGCATACTTTAATGTTGATATTTCATATACAGATCATTAGAGACTACATAAATTTGTATGTTTGACAGTAAGCTGTGCAGCCTTTCTTATTTCTATTGTTGAAAACCAGTTTATAAAGAGTGCTGTTTTAGGGTCTTTTTGGGTGACACTCCCACAGTGTTTAAAATAGTTACAACCTGAGCAGTTCATAGACCTGTGTGTGTTGTCACAGCAGACATCCCAAATTTAAAACATATGTCCCTAGAATACAATTCTGAATACCTATTTTTTAAAGTGGAAGTAATAGGAAAGTATATACATTATTTCAAACAATGCTACAAGAGTTTATTAATACTTTACCAGTATCCCATGTGGAAATGGCAACACTACTCTTCCATATGACTTTAATTCTTTATTAATGCCCTTCTTATACATGTACTCATTCTACTGGTGTAAAGTGTTGTCACAGCGCTAAAGGTTTGAGAAATCTCAAACCTTTAGCGCTGTGACAACACTTTACACTTTCACTTTACACCTCTCATAGCAGCTTTAGGATCATTATTTGACTTTTAGTTTACTTTCCAAAAGCGCAGATTTTTTGTTGCAATCATTCTACTGGTGCTGTATAACAAGCAACCAAGACATTTATCAACTGTGCATCCTTTGCCTCCAGAGTCCCTTGGAGTCACAACCAGGGCCGGATTTACTCCCCCTGCCGCCCCAAGGCCAGGTTCCACAATACGCCCCGCGCCGCCAAGCCCCCCTCCCCATCAATTGAGAATGGCAACCAGATGGCAGGGCGGGGGGGCATATTGTGGAACCTGGCCTTGGGGCGGGGCTAGTTTCAATTTTTTTT
>NW_017307065.1:631177-634203 GCF_000935625.1 Nanorana parkeri | reverse complement strand
GCACACTACTGCGGCCGCCGGACACCTTACACCGGTGCCCGCAACTTCCCCACAAGGTCACCGCTGCCACCCCTCGGCGCTCTGCCGCCCCGAGGCCGAGCCTCGGTGGCCTTGTGGGAAATCCGGGCCTGGTCACAACCACAGTTTAATGCACGCACTAAATTATATTTCCCAAAAGGTATCTAGGGTAAAAGAACGGTTAAATGCAATAGTTTAGCAACTCTAATGAAAATAGTGTAAAGAAAACTCAACTGAATGAAACAGAAAAACAAGACATTTATACATACTGTATTTTGCATTCACAATTGTATTGGGTTGCCAAGCATTTCAGTAAATCATTAAAATCATCCACAGTTATATTCCCCTGGGAATGGATTCTCCAATAGCAAGAGCTATTGTGCTGTTGTGCTTTCATTCCACCCGTTTTTACTATTATCAGCGTAGTACTGGTTTCCTCTGATACACCGTTAATCACAATAATCCATTGCAACTGGAGAATAGGGATGAGCTCAGGTAAGGACCATACCCAGTCCAAACTTGAACTCCTCTGAACACATAGGCAGCTCCTCCTGAACGCGCTAGAAAGTTCATTTCATGCCGCCCCATTAGATGCCAGTGGGGAATTTCCCACCCACAGCTTAACTTAAGCAAATAAATGGAGTGCGGTGACATAATTGACCCTATATGGCTATGTTAGGTAAATTATATGTACCTACTATGGCCATGTAGTTATATAAGATAAGTAATGTCAGCACAAGCATCCTGCCCCTTTTTGATGGTCAGCTGCAGGGCGGGGAATGCTTCGACCCGCAGCTGATTGGATGGGAGCTCATTCCTGTTGGAGAGCCCATTCCCAGATGAATATAACTGTTCATGGTTTTGATGATATACTTAACTTGACTGGATGCTTGGCTACCTGATATATTATTGTGAGTACAATATATGTATAAATATCTGCTTCTGATATAGTACACATTTAATGCAATAGTGGTGTGCCCAATGTCCTGTTATTGTCCAATGCTCTGTTTTTGTTTAGAGATTAACTTTTGCTATGAAAGTGTGCAGTAAATAAATGTGACTGTGTTTGTCAATCTAACTTGCCACTGATCATTATAAAAAAGAACGATTATGCAAGGTACTGTATATGTGTAACTGTATAATGTGCTCTGATTAGACATTGGCAGAAGGTTGTTGGCTTTTCTGATGAACAGATGGTGGACCATAAGATACATTTCAACACCAGAAGGTGCCTTATGTTGGTAAATATTGAATTACATTGTAGTTTATCCAAGGGTTTTAGTTGTGAATTTGAATAACTAAAGTGTAATCTAAATTGCTGTAAACACATAAGTATAGTATGGTATGTAAAAAAAATAAAACTGTCAAAATGTTTTAAATAGTTCAGGAAAAGTAGTTTAGTATTTGTGATATTTTTTTTCATATTTTGCAAGTAAAGGCTCAGCTTGAGTAAATAAAGTGTATTAATACCAGTTACAATCCTATTAATGCTGGTTGCATTAATAGGATAACCTGATGCCTACTTTCTTCATCTTTTCCATCTTTGTACTTTTTCAAGGTAATGCGTCTGGTTTTTGTGGTCAAAAGTGGTTAAAATTAAAACAAAGTCCACCAAAAAAAAGCACACCCAAAATGTGTTTGGGATCAGGTACTTGACTTCAAATGTGCTTCCCACTCACTGCAGAGAAAGTTAGTGAATATTAAAATTTATTTTATTTCTTTGAAAGCTCCACATCCTAAAATAACCTAAAATGCCTTTTAATTAGCAAGAGTACTTCTTTTTAACACTATCTGGTCATTTCTTTTAAATAAGTCCACAAATGTTAATTACTATTATTACAGTGATACGTCTAGGAAAAAAAATTATTTTACTACAGGCATCAATAGGATCTCATGCAAATTTGAGTTAAAACAAGGGATACATGGTGATTACAGCATAGAACAAATTACTGAACTATCTGCAAACAGTAATTTGTTCTTTAAAGTAGAAGAAAGTAAAAGGAAATGCTGTGAAAAAAAATACTTCGATATTCTATTCAGTAGAAATCAGCAAAGAATGCATTATTTTAAAAAAAGGCTGCTGGAAATCTAATGCTAACCTATCACTGGAAACAGAAACTATAAATATTATAATCCAACTCATCTTGGTGATATACTAAACAAACGTATATGAAAAACTCATCACTGAATATTATTTTTTAAGTAACCTGTCATCTAAATTACACCATTATTCTTTAAAATGTTACTGTATGTAATAACAAAATGCTTCTTTCACATCTTTCAATTATGTTATATGCATAGTGCTTGCAGCTTCATGCAAAGCTCTGCAATCTCTTATTGGTGATGCCACACATGAACACCGTCCCCTGCTTAACTCACTGATAACAAAGTCTTCTTTTGTTTCTTAGAGCCAGGGCCGGACTGGCCATAGGGCAAACCACACAGTAGACACTAGAGGGTGCTGGTGGGGGAGGCCAGGATAACACCTCCTCACCCAGCTCTCTCTACTCTGTGCTCTCTCCGGAGCTTGCTCGGGCTCTTCCTGCACTGTCCTGGTACCGGCTGTGATATTAACATATGAATGGGCCGCGGTAATTTGCATATCAATAAGCAGCTACCTATTCATATGTAAATATTGCGGCTCATTCATATGCAAATCACCGCCCCTCCCCCCGCTGCTAAGGAAGAGAAGACTGCAAGAACAATGTATGTGTATGGTCAGGGATTTACTCTCCCTGCCACCCCCAAGGCCAGATTCCACAATGCGCCCCCCTCCCCGCCTACCCCCATCAATGGAGAATGGCAGGGGCGGCGGCAGGGTTAGTTTAAATTTTTTTTAATTGTTTTTTTTCCCCCTTACTTTTATTATCACTTTTTTAATTTTTTTACTTTTTTATTTTTATTTATCTTGTCGTTTACTTTTTTATTTTTTAGAATGTTTTATATTATTATTGTTTATTTTTTATAATTATTTTCTAATTTTTTTCTTAGTATTTTTTTACTTTTTT
>NW_017307065.1:618618-631125 GCF_000935625.1 Nanorana parkeri | reverse complement strand
CCCCCGGTTGTTACGCCACTGTGTACAGGGTTGTATTTTTTTTAACGTGGGGGGGTGGAGGGGTTGGTGAGAAGAAGTGTATTAGGCTACATTCACACCTTTATTTTAGGTGCAATTAGGGATTTCTGCGTCAGGAACTTGCGTTTTCCTGCAGCAGAAATCCCTAGATTGGCATTTACAAGTGGCAACTGTCACCTAAGTTAATGATCAGGTGACAGAAGTTGCATGTAAATGCCTGCACACCGCATGTAATGATATGTGATATTATTACATTCAGTTAGGAATCAATCACTCTCCCTGGACGCAATGATTGTGCATCCAGGGAGAGTGTTTTCTAACCGCATGTGATCATATCACATTCCATTACATGTGGTGTGCAGACGTTTACATGCAGCTGCTGTCACCTGATCATTAACTTGACTAGGTGGCAGCTGTCACTTGTAAATGCCAGACTAGGGATTTCTGCTGCAGTAAAACACAAGTTTCTGATGAAATAGGACCTTATTGTGTGTATATTAGTGTCTGCAGTACCAAACTGGATATAGTTATATTTTATTTTAAAGTATGAAATGTGGCAAGCGGCCCCCATGAGTGCCCCGAGACGGAAGAGGCGGGGGGCAGAGACACTGAGGGAGGAGACGTCGCCGAAACTCCAGTCGGGCAGCAAAGATGACAAGGAGGCCGTGTCGGGCGCCGAGGAGGAGGAGGACATGTTCCAAAGAGGGCAGGCCTTGAAAGGTAAGAGGACTGTGCTGGCAGAGCCCAGCATAGATTCTGCACAGCCCACAAAAGAGTCTCAGGTGTGCTGTGCAATACCCTTTGGTGTGCTCTGCAGGATCTGAGTGGGCTCTGCAGCACCACCACAGATCCTGCACAGCCCCCTGAGACTGCAGGGTCTCAGGGGGTTATGCAGGATCTGTAAAAACCATCAACCGAGTCTCAGGGGGGATTTGCAGGATCTGTGTCGGGTCTATGGTGGGCTCTGCAGGGCCTCAGGTGGGCTTAGCAGCCTGAGACCCTGCAGAGCCCACCACAGACCCTGCAAAGCACACCTGAGACCACAGTCAAGTGGGGCAAATTTAGTGTGTGGGGGGCGCCTTATACACACATATACACAGTATATTCCCATTTACATTATAATATATATATGGTCCTTATGTGGGCACGTCTGCATGAATGAGCCTATTATCCAACAATTGTCTGCAGCAGGGGACCTCAAGTCCCCAGTGTTGCTGAGGAAAACAACAAAAAAGTGTATGCACAACTCTGAGGGGTTGGGAGGGGTGAAACATACCCCTGCAAGCCTTCCCCATGTCCTCCTCATCCTAATCACCACCATCCCAACCCTCGTCCACCTGTTACCACCTGCCTGTGGCTGTCTCTGCCTCACAGGGATGGAGTCAGTTGGAAAACATCATGTTCACCCTGAAACAGCAGAAACCTTTTCTGTTGCTGTGCCTCATGTGCCTGGTCTATTACAACATGTAGTGTGTGCTCCAGAAAAAAACACCAGATAGATGGTGTTGCTAAATCGTCATGGCTCACTATTGTGGTCACGCCTTCAAAACAGTGACAAGATGCTAAACACATTTTGAATCAAGACCCACTGATGTGGCATAGGAACGTGCTGTAAAACGCCCAGGTGTGAACCAGGCCTAAGGGTGGGTCACCCCTGGATGCTGCAGGTGGACCCAACAATCCAGCCACTACCTCGGAAGTCAGAGCAATATATCTAACCTTATTTATCAGAACAGACTTTATCAAATGATGTACTGAGGAGCTCTAATAAAAAAAGTATAGAAACTACAATAAATTTTTGAGGATTTCATTTTGTCTTCAAGTTCCATTTTCTGCAGAATAATTTATCAGCCTCAAATATACACAGAATTACTTAGTATAATAAATGTATCATAGTCATAAAAAACTGCAAAATCTTACTGAAAACATAACTTTCCTACACTCTATAAATATTTTATTTATTTTAGCAGACTTCGGCTTTGGCACAGACACTGCATTTGTTTGATTTTAGATGAATTATTTTTATTACAGAAAAAGTATACATACAACATAGACTCATATTACATTCTTGAAGTGGGGAAAGGTTCGGTAGAATTCCAAGCTAGCTGAAATGCTCTAAACATTTTAATAATCTCTGTGATGTTTAGTTTATAGCACAACTTCATCTATTGACTAGAAATACATATCAGATTTGCAGTGATTTGAATCTTATATGAACATATTGCATTATTAAGATAGGTTGCACATTTAGATGACAAAAGCATGAAAGCATCTGCTGCATTATATTTGTGTTAGTTTAAAAGTTTATCCAGTACCGGAAAAATGAAATACTTATTTAAATGACAGGCATTTGACATACACCTTTTCTGTAGGTTCTGAGATTCTGTAGAAATAGTTACAACAATACTCACTAGGGATGCACCGAAACATGCAAAAATGCAACATTTTGCCAAAATACCGGAAGTGCCATCTTTCAGCCAAAAGTGTGGTGCATGCCTGGTTTCTCTCCTCCCTGATGTGTGCGCGAGGAGGCTGGGCCTCCAGCACACACACCGCCTAACTCCACTTTGACTTCTGGGGGAGTCCTCCTGAACACCATCTGTTCCTATCCCAGCAGGGGCTCACCTGACTCCTCTCTCCTTTCTGGACTATTTCCAAGCGGAACTAATTTCCCTAGTCAGCATCTTTTCATTAAGGGCTGTGCACACCTTTGCAATCATCAGGTGCTGGTTACTGCTAAACCCTGGACCTAGGCCTGGATGCCAAGTATAATCCAGACAAACCCTTGCTTCCTGATGCTTCTCAGCCCATCTGGCTGAGAGTCCTGGGTGATCATAACAGCCAATTCTACAGTGGGATTGCCACACAATACCACACCATATATGTAACATTTACTCTATATGGCCAAATGTTTGTGGTCTCTCTGTCCAAAGTATTGAGCACATATGTTTCCAGTAAACAGTAGTGCTACAGCATACAAAGACATTTTAGACAACTTTGCACTTACACCCTTGAGGCAATGGTTTGGGTAAGGTCTTTTTTTAATCACCCTACGCACAAAGTCAGGATCATACTGACATGATTTAATGAATTTGGTAAAGAAGAACTGCACAAATCCCTGACCTCAACCCAATTGAGAACCTTTGAGATAAATTTGAATGCCAATTGTGAGCCCAGTATTTTTGTCCAATGTCTGTACCATGTCGCAAATGCTCTTTTGTTTGAACAGACACAAATTGCTACAGATGTACAGAAATCTTGTGGAAAGTCTTTCCAGGAGAGTGGAGGCTGTGATAGCCACAAATAGAGGCCAAGTCAATATAAATGGCCATGGTTTTGGAATGGGACATTCAGCATTTTCTTATATATGTAATGGTCAGGTGTCCACAAACTTTGACCATATAGTGTACATATTATTTTATTCATGCAAAAATAAATAAATAATATAAATAAATAATAATAATAATAAAATATATATATATTCACATATACACACAAATCTGGGTCCACATGGGTTGAACCATGTAACAATGTTTCATATTTTTATCAGTAATGAATAAGAGCTTGTCTTTTGCACATGGGTGTATACATATGGATAATTGTTTTCAAATATATAATTTTGCTTAATTCTATATACAGCATCTATTGTGCATATGTTATTGTGTGGGTTGTCAGTTTAAGTGACAATGTTTCAGTTATATATAGATAGGAAGTGATGTAGATTACATCACTTCCTGCATTCAGTGTCACTCTCCAGCTACAGAAGCTGATGAAGCAGATTTCTGCTTCATCTTCTCTGGGGGTCCCTAGGTGACATTAGGGGTCTTGGAGACCCCTGATGTCTCCATAAAGAGGACCTGTCATGTAAATTGGCTATTATATAGGGGTTTCTTAGCCCCCGATGTAATAGCAATAAAGTTGTGTCAAAAAAAAAGTAAAATAAAAATTAAATAATCATAAAAAAATAAAGCATAAAAAAAATGTAAAAAGAAAACAATTTTTTTAAAGTCCCCGCCCCCCACATGCACACTCAGATGTGCGTCGGGTGCGCCTACGTGCAAAAACGCAGATTGCGCCTATTGTGCCGCACGTTACATATCGCCGCAAACGTCGGAGTGAGAGCAATGATTTTAGGGCCATCAATCACCGATAAAACTAAACTGATGAGCAGTAAAAGCGTTTTAAGCGTCGCCTATGGGCATTTTTTGCGATTTTGCGGGCGCACACAATGTTAAGGCTTGACATGTTTGGTGTCTATTTACCCGACGTGACCCCGACTTTTATGTTTTACCAAAAATATGGGTAATAATAAATGTTTTATAACATAGTGTAGGGAAACTTTTTTTTCTATTACATTTACGGTACTTTTTTCATTATATAGTAAAAAAAACATAACCCCCGAGGTGATTATATACCTCCAAAAGAAAGCTCTATCTGTCCCCAAAAAATGTTAACATAAATTGCAAAGCTATAGTCCGGTCATGCTAACTGAGTGGACAAAGGTAAACCAACCCGGAACAGCACTGATTTTGGACTATTACTGTGCATTAAAATGTGTTGCCAACATGTATTAACAAGCCTTGGTCAATGGTTGTTAATTTTGACCACTACATATCCTATATTTAAAAACACATAGGAAACACATTAATATGGTTCAATAACACACAATATCAATGTGCAAAGCAAACAAATGTTGATGCATGACATCAGATCCTGCCTAATGCTACAAAAATACCCAAACATCTATGCATAGATCTAAATGCATCTTAAAAGTTGGCATGCAAAGACAGATAATAATGTATGCTACCTTTTATGACCATTATCTAAAAGTTGCAGTTTTTTGGCTTTTTCAGGCTTCTGTCTTCTTTGTGCTCTGTCAGAGACCAGACACCACCAGAAAGCCACTAAAATCAGAGTTAGGTCAGACTTGCAAACTAATCAGGAGTTCCGGGTTAGTCAGGGTAGTTAGGAAAAGACCAAAGTTAACAGTTAGCAGAACAATGAACCATCTTACTTTTTCAGAAGAAAGTCATCAATAGAAGTCAACATGTTTCTGTCATTATATATTTATTTATTTTTTTAAATGAGGTTAAATATCAATACAGACACTATATTACCAAATGTATTTGGACACCCCTCCAATCATTGGATTCAGGTGTTCCAATCACGTGCATGGCCACAGGTGTATAAAATCAAGCACCTAGGCATGCAGACGCTTCTACAAGCATTTGTTAAAGAATGGGTCGCTAGCAGGAGCTCAGTGAATTCAAGCGTGGTACCGTTATAGGTTGCCACCTGTGCAATATGTCCATCCATGACATTTCCTTCCTACTAAATATAATACCACTAACAGTTGACCATAGAATAACAAAGTGAAAGACAACTGGGAACAACAGTAACTCAGCCACAAAGTGGTTATGCCACGTAAATTGACAGAGCGGGGTCAGCGCATGCTGAAGCGCACAGTGCGCAGAAGTCGCCAACTGTTTGCAGAGTCAATAGCTACAGACCTCTGGCCTTCAGATTGGCACAACAGCAGTGCGTAGAGAGCTCCATGGAATCACCAGGTGCAATGCAAAGCGTTGGATGCAGTGGTGTAAAGCACACCGACACTGGACTCTAGAGTAGTGGAAACGTGTTCTCTGGAGTGATGAATCACGCTTCTCCCTCTGGCAATCCGGTGGACGTGTCTGGGTTTGGTGGTTGCCAGGAGAATGGTACTTGCCTGACTGCATTGTGCCACGTGTAAAGTTTGGTGTAGGGGGGATTATGGTTTGGGGTTGTTTTTCAGGGGTTGGGCTTGACCCCTTAGTTGCAGTGAAGGGAACTCTTAAGGCATCAGCATATCAAGACATTTTGGACAACTTCATGCTCTGACCTTGGGGATGGTCCCTTCCTGTTCCAACATGACTGCGCATCAGTGCATAAAGACATGGATGAGCCAGTTTGTGCAGACGAGTCAAGTTCCTCCACTCCAGAGTCCTGACATCAAACCGACAGAACACCTTTGGGATGAATTAGAGCGGAGACTGTGATAAATTACATTGTAATGCACAGATGCCCCAGTAATACACACTGGTTTATCTAACACAGAAAATGCTAATGTGAATAGTATAGTTTGTATTCCATCCAAAATGAATCAGAAAAAGAATCTAATCTATTTTATGTAAATGTGATTGATGTACGCGTATTGTATCTGTTCTTTTCCACATGTTGTACACCATATAGTTTCAAAAGTGAAATGAATTTCTCATTAGAATGGAGCTATACTGTCGGCTTATTTATTCATATACATGTTTGTATCCTGATTGATTCAACAATTACTTTCTAGTTTTGCCAAGTCTGCAGGTGATTACTATATACGTGGCTTGACTTTGGAGAAACTGTAGATCACATTATCGGTTTCCTACATCTATTTCTCATGTATCTTTATACTGATGTAATCATCTGTGCCCATATTGTTTCGATGCTGACTTTGTAATTAATTGGCCTTCTGTAAATCTTCTGACTATACAGAATCATTTCTCTTTAGCACCTTTTACTCTACTGTGATTTTCCCTGCTACTTATTCTTGCATAGTCCCAAGTTTTTGCTCTCATTATTTGAATGGGTTTTTTTCTACAGTGCAAGGCATGAGGTTCAGATTTCCCATGGGTTCAAAGTTCACAGTCCTGACAAATTAATGCAGGATTTGACTGGGCCAAATTATTTTTTTCTATTACAGGCATTTATATAAGGCTGACAATTTATGCAATGCTTTTACATACTGTACGTTCACATCAGTCCATACCTTCAAGAGCTCATAATATATAAGGTGCCTACTTGCGCACACACATACTATAACCAACTTAGACAGGAGCCAATAACATACCAGCACGTCTTTAGAGTGTGGGAGGAAATCAGAGCACCTAGAGGAAATCCACACAAGCACAGGGAGAACATGCAAACTCCATGCTCATAATGTCCTGGCCAGGATTTGAACTGAGGACCCCAGTGCTGCAAAGCAGAAAGGCTAACCTGTAGTCCCCATTCACACGAGTCAGCTGACCCGTACAGATCTGTGCTGCGTGCACGGCCATATTGGGCTGCTCCCAGGAAGGACAGGTGCTGCATGTGATTTGTACGCAACAGCCTGTTCTTCTCTATGGGAGTATGCGGCCAACCCCAACTTCACATCTATGCGGGTGTAGGTGTCCCGGCTCGGGCGTAGACAGGATCCATCCGGTCAGCGTATGACCACGGACACCCGCATCCACGCGGACATGCAGTTTGGGTGAGCGTACATTCGCATACTACTGATTTGGTACTCTGCGGACTACTCTTTTGTTTGTGACAGCAACAACTGTAGTTGCTCTTTAGCAGCTTCTCCCCCCTCCCATTGTAGTCTTTTTTTACCTATATCATTTTCTGCAAGGTAAACAAAATATATATATCTAAGGTCTTGCGATGGTTGTAAAGTGTATGGCCACCTTAACTCCACTCTGCTACCTGAATTACCAGTCTCCTGTCTCTGCTCCTTCAACCTGAACCCTGTTCTGCCATCATTAGCCTCACCCTACTCAGCTTCCAAGCAAGCGCCTTCACTCAAGTTAACCCACGCTGCACAGACCAAAGATGATCTACTGTTCTACAACTGCTAACTGGAACTGGCATCCTGGACACATTTCTCATTACATAGTATTTGAGGTTGAATAAAGACATTAGTCCATCAAGTCCAACCTATTAGGATCTAATTCTAGGAGTACCTGTACCCCTGTATATTACATGTACCCCTGTATATTACGGTCCCTTAAGAAATCGTCCAAAAGTTTCTTGAACATTGAATCCAGGACTACTGATGCTACTAACTGCAAGTACCTTGTTATCTGCTAAGTGTCTTCTTTACTGTGTTTATTCCTTGAAATAAGTGACTCTTAATTTCTTATTAGCAAGAAGTATTGCTACCCAGTTGCAGACTTTCTTTTCATCATTATTTCCAATTTTGAGGACTCTTAGTCATTCCTGTTGTGTGGCCATGGCTGTATGAAGCAATATGGTTGAGCAACCCAGGTTGTCTCTAAAGCTGGCCATACACCTTACAACCATTGCAAGACTTTCGTCTTGTGATGGTTGTAAGGTTATAAAAAAAACGTACGATCTGCCCATCTTGGTCAGGCAGACCGTACTTGCGATCATCGCAAGCCGGCCCCGCTGAGGGGCGGGCTTCCGATGACTGCAATGCTGAAAGGGCATTGTGCGCTTGCGCACACCGGCCGTGCGGCATTTGTCTTACAAACAGGCCTCAAATCCGCCGAAAATCGTACGATTTTCGGCTTGTTTTCAAACATGCTGGTAAGACAAAAGACGTGTGACCATACAGTACAAAATGGTTGCACGCCTTCCATACGCCTGCCGACTATCATACGATCGCGGGATTTCCCGCGATTATCGTACGATAGTCGACAGATGTATTGGCACCTTAATAATAAAAAATTTCGATCAAATAATTTTGTTTTTCTTAAGAAATACATTTTTTGTGAGGAAGTGATCTCTTCACTGAGTCTGTCTGCTGTTCTTTGATCTGAGTTTGGTGGGAAGGGCCAGCAGGCTCCAGCAAACATGACAGCCTTCATATGTTTTGCAAAATAAGTTTATGAAAGAATGCATCCCCTGATCCCTGCAGATGTGCCTGCTACTTCCTGTTGGATACTGCGTGCTGCAGACTTTAGGTTGTGCAGTCTGCTGATTGGTTGACCGGTGGCATGCATATCTAAATAGATGAGTTATTTTGCATAAAGCAACAAAATGATTGATGGCAGAGAGAGCTAATTGCTGAGATGGAGGGAACAATTGTAGTATCAAGAGGAAAAGTGATTGATGAATGATGGAGGTTGTTCAGACAGGAGATGAAGGTTGGCTCAAGATAGCTTCTGCAGCTTCAAAATGTTATATTGTGGAGATGCAAGAGCAGAGAATTGAGAGCATTCAGTTTCAACACATAATAAGACTTGCTACAACTGTGGGAAAAAAGGTAAGGCTGGAGTTAAACTTTAAATAACAAACAGACAATAGTTTGCCTCCATTGCATTTTTCTACTCCAAACAAGGGACTTAATCACTCCTTATACTTGATATGTCAAACCTCAGTGGTAGATATTCCTGCTAATGTTCTTTACTCTGTCATCTTTTCTGTATAACTTTCACTCCTCCTAATGCACCAGTAGTTTTTTAATCTGTCCACTGAATGTTCTGAAAACTCCAAAATGTGGAGTAAAACCCATGGCAGCTGCAGTGGGTTGGGTAGTCCTCATAGATCTCAAGATATATAAGTGGGTTGGATATTTAAACCGGAATACAGTATAACCAAACCCCTTCTTTTGGAGTGACTGATATGTTAAGCTTTAGACTGTAAGTGTCACATACCTGGTAGAAGACTGAATAGCTGAGGAGGCCTCCCTTGAACCTCTTGTCTCACACCCCTGGAGGTGGGACAGGGAGTGAAAGACAGAGAAGAACAGGTGCCAAGGCATGTGAACATCGTCCAGGGCCACAGTCCAGAGGCAGATTTCTGGCTCAGCAGAGGCAGCACCAGAATCCAGCTGGGAAAGCCGGGTCAAGAACGAACGGGAGCAAAGTCAGACAAGCCAGGGGTCAAAACCAGTCGGGCAGCATGGTACCAAGGCAGCAGGCAGAGGCAAAGTCTAGAAACAAGCAAGAAGTCAGAGTCAGGTGCGATCAGATGAGGTCAAGACAACTGGCGTTCAGCAGAGGTCAAGACAACTGGCGTTCAGCAGACAGAGTAACAGGATGTACACACACTAGCTGAAAGACCGTTCAGCAACATCCAGCAGGATCAGGTGGTTTAAATATGCTTATCCATCAGTAGCAAATCCAATATTTCCTGTGCTTCAGTGTGCGCTGTGTGCTTCTCCCAAAGGTACATAAAATGGGACCTAGCGCATGCACAATACCAGATGAAGAGCCGACCATGGCCTTACAGTAAGGCAAAGAAGAAAACAGAGATTGTAGAAGCAAGAGGAAATTTTATTGCCTACACTAGAACAGAATAATTACAAAATTATTTGAGAAACGTTCTGTGATCTGGATGTGGAAAATGTTTTACATTTCATTCTGAGCGTAGAACTTTAACTCCTAGGGCTAGTGTACCTTCTTGTGTTAGGGTGAGCATTATATAGGGTTCTGCTTGGTAGAAAATGGTGTTATAGCTGGCTAATAAGCTTTGCATTATTGCCCGGAAACCTGCTTAAGATCTGTTTGATCAATCAAAAGGCTCAACATATTTTTTATATTGTATAGAAGAAAAGTATTTGCTATAGCATTTGGAAACTATGTGCATGCTATATATGGCATTATATACAGTATTTGATTGTGACCGCTAATTGTACATCTTTGCAAATCCACCCATTATTTTTATTTTTTTAATAAATATTCATCATGCAATTTATAAGCAACACTGTACTTATAATTTACTAGGGCCTCCCTGTTCTCTCGAAACTGCCTAAACTCTTCATGGCATGGGATTTTACATTCCATAGATACTCCTTTCAGACTTGGGTCATGTTGACATCATACAATTTCTGGAGATTTATTATCTGCACACTCATATTGCAAATCTCCCATTCTAAATGTGTATTTTCTTTCAGATCAAGTGACTGATGTAACATCTATGCACCTTAACACCAAGCTACTATTTATTCAATCGTAAACTGTCTATTTTAAGTGAACCTGTGCAGCCTCCTCTTTCTGTGCTTTGTTGACAGGAGTGTGACCCGACCTGGTCTGTTGCAGGCCATCCCCTTTCAAAGTGACAGTAAACTTAGAAGTTAAATCTTAAAATCACATTCAAGTACCCAAACTTTTAACAAAAACGGACTATGTGATGGACTACAATCTCAATACAAATGAGTAAACTAAACATGAGATTGTTGTCCATCACTGGATAAAGCTTGAAGTGGTGGCTACTTTACAGGACACACAGGGACCACCCTCCAGAAATGTTAGAATGAATTTAGAGATTATTTGAACATCTACAGCCAAATTATACACAAATAAGGTAATTTTTTGTTATTAGTAAATGTATGGATCTATTTTTAGGATTTAACTCCTGATTTTAGTGTCACTGTATGGTTTGACGTGTTGTGTTTTCTGGATACCTTTTTTTCACCCCAGTTATAAAGTTATCTGAGTTACTGTGGCCTTTCATTTTAGCGTGAAACAGTCTGGCCATTTTCCTCTGACCTTTCTCATCAGGAAAAGGTGTTTCCACTGGCAGAACTGCCACTCACTTGATGTTTTTTGTTTCTCACACTCTAGAGGCTGTTGTACAATAAGATTAGCAGTTACAGAAATACTGAGATAAGCTCATCAGACACCAACAATCATGCCATAGTCATATTCACTGAAATCACATTTTCCCCCATTCTGTTTAATGTGAACTGGTGCACCTAACCAGTATCTGCATGCTTTGGTGTGTTGTGCTGATGCCATATGATTGGCTGATTAGATAATTATATGAAAAAAGAAGTGTGAAGGGGTTACAGATAAATTGCTCAGTGACTGCAAATCTCTGCTTTGTAGATTGTCCATAGAGGTAGTTTTAGCTTCATTTAAACTAATTGCCAATAATATAAAACATATGGGCACAGTAACATATGGGGCTTCCATTTAGAGAAAAACACCTAGAACCTGATAATAGGCTTCATTTCGCTACTCCATAAAATCCTATTCTCATCTGTTTATAACTGCCATCTTTGCTGTACAATAAATCTTCTCTGAAGTCTTCCTTCTATTGTTAGTGCAAACACATTATTAAACCATCTCTCATACAAATTTTCTTCTCCTCTTTCCATAGCCATTTTATCTTACTTCAAAGACATTTTATTTTGCATTTGAAACAGATGTGTTATGTGAGGCCGCAATAGGCCACTTGACTGATTCAGTATTATTGCTGTTATTATGTACTTACTGTAAATAACTGAAAATGTGGAACTTGCATTGACATTGTACCATGTCTTCTTTACACACTGCTTCGGTTTAAAGTCAAAGTGCAACTAAAATGAGAAAAATACAAAAGCCTGCTATTGATGGCCTCTTCCTTAAAATGCTAGGTGCCTAGCTGGTATTCCAATTCAATATATATTTAAGTCACTGATCCAGAAAAAGTGTGCTTTGCTTTTATATTCAAATAATTATTACATATCCCTATAAAAACCTGTACAATTTAAATTTGTGATGCCGTGTCAGTCCGTGATGCCATATTAAGAAATGCTTAGGGCTTTTATTTTATTATCTGTGGATGTAAGCCAATAAAGTTGGCCATGCATGTTACATTATTTTTACTTTTTTACTTTCTACTATTTAATATTTAACTATTTAATATTTTCAAAAAGAGAGTTCAACCGTGATAACACCTCTACTTCTCTTTGGAGAAACACCAAGAATGCAGTTACACATTTACTGATTTACTGTACATTGGCCTGCCCCAGCCCCC